>NC_133126.1:210035228-210335228 GCF_048418815.1 Hemitrygon akajei | reverse complement strand
GACCATTCCCAGAAACTGGAGTTCAGAACTGGCATTTGTAGATGACCATTCACAGAAACTGGAGTTTCGAACTGGCATTTGTAGATGACCATTCCCAGAAACTGGAGTTCAGAACTGGCATTTGTAGATGAACATTCCCAGAAACTGGAGTTTAGAACTGGCATTTGTAGATGACCATTCCCAGAAACTGGAGTTCAGAACTGGCATTTGTAGATGACCATTCCCAGAAACTGGAGTTTAGAACTGGCATTTGTAGATGACCATTCCCAGAAACTGGAGTTTAGAACTGGCATTTGTAGATGACCATTCCCAGAAACTGGAGTTCAGAACTGGCATTTGTAGATGACCATTCCCAGAAACTGGAGTTTAGAACTGGCATTTGTAGATGACCATTCCCAGAAACTGGAGTTTAGAACTGGCATTTGTAGATGACCATTCACAGAAACTGGAGTTTAGAACTGGCATTTGTAGATGACCATTCACAGAAACTGGAGTTTCGAACTGGCATTTGTAGATGACCATTCCCAGAACCTGGAGTTTAGAACTGGCATTTGTAGATGACCATTCGCAGAAACTGGAGTTTAGAACTGGCATTTGTAGATGACCATTCCCAGAAACTGGAGTTTAGAAGGACAAGGCAAGAATGAGGACACCTGGAGAATAATTCTGGTAATGAAAGGGTTAATGGATGAAGAGCATTTGATGACTCTGGGCCTGAATTCACCAGCGTTCAGAAGAATGAGAGGGTGGGTCTCACTGAAACCTACCAAACATTGAAAGGCCTACATAGAGTGAATGTGGAGAAGATGTTTCTTACCATGGGGGGAGTCTATGGCCAGAAGGAACAGACTTAGAATAGAGGGATGTCCATTTAGATGAAGAGATGAGGAGGTTCTTTAGCCAGAGGGTGGTGAATCTGTGGAATTCATTGCCACAGAGGGCTGTGGATCGGGTACATTTAAAGTGGAGATTGATGAGCTTGTGATTAGTCAGGACATCAAAGGTTACAGGGAGAAGGCAGGAGATTAGGGTTGAGAGGGATAATAAATCAGCCATGATGGAATGACAGAGCTGACTTGATGGGCTGAATGGCCTGATTCTGCTCCTGTATCTTATCGTCTAATAAATTGGGGTTAGTGTGGGATTTATGTAAGTGGGCAGATGTCGTTGGTTAGCCTGATGGCCTCTCTGTGGTGGGTGCATTTTCCTTTCTCTTGTCACAGTCCAGTGGAGAGGCCTCTATATATCATCCACAAAGCAGCGTGAGAATGGCTCAGACTGCTGGGCTGTGCTGGCTCGAATGTTTCAGATGAGACCAACCAAGCTCTCTGCTTCCCTTGTAGGTCTATCGTCGGGACTGGTGCCCATGTACGTCGGGGAGATCTCCCCCACCAGCATGCGCGGGGCACTGGGCACCATCCACCAGCTGGCCATCGTCACGGGAATCCTCCTGAGCCAGGTACAGTACACTGGCACGCCAACAGTGCCCCACACCCCTACTATCCAAGTCTCCTGTATTTAAACAACCTCCACCATTTCCTCTGGCAGTTTCAAGATTAAATGCAATCCTAATCTGCTGTGGAGGCTATGTACCTTCTACGGCTGGATTATTAGACTCAAAAACAGTTACTTTCCCCAAGCAGTGAGGCTGATCAACACCTCCACCCTCTAGCCCACCCCTCCACACCCCCAACCAATGACTTTATCATTTCCTGTCAGTCGCCTTATGTACAGACACTCCTGTTCTACTGTCACTTTATGGACGTACAATCAATTTATGTATATAAGCTATCTTATGCATTTATATTCATTGTCTTTTTTAATTATTGCAGTTTTTTTTATCTTAAAGAGTTTTTTTTTCTGCTGCATTGGATCCAGAGTAACAATTATTTTGTTCCCCTCTAAGCTTGTGTACTGGAAATGACATTAAACATCTCAAGCAATCTTAAAGAATTTTAAAGATTAGCTTTACTTATCACATGTACAGTGCATCAAAACATCGAAATGTACAATGAATGTGTTGTCTTGCTCCACTGGCCAACACAGTCTGAGAGTGTGTTGTACAAGTCCCAGGAGCTGTCCAGTTCCAACACAGTCCGAGAGTGTGTTGTACAAGTCCCAGGAGCTGTCCAGTTCCAACACAGTCCAAGAGTGTGTTGTACAAGTCCCAGGAGCTGTCCAGTTCCAACACAGTCCGAGAGTGTGTTGTACAAGTCCCAGGAGCTGTCCAGTTCCAACACAGTCCGAGAGTGTGTTGTACAAGTCCCAGCACCCGTCCAGTTCCAACACAGTCCGAGAGTGTGTTGTACAAGTCCCAGGAGCCGTCCAGTTCCAAAACAGTCCGAGAGTGTGTTGTACAAGTCCCAGGAGCCGTCCAGTTCCAACACAGTCCGAGAGTGTGTTGTACAAGTCCCAGGAGCCGTCCAGTTCCAACACAGTCCGAGAGTGTGTTTTTCAAGTCCCAGGAGCTGTCCAGTTCCAACACAGTCCGAGAGTGTGTTGTACAAGTCCCAGCACCCGTCCAGTTCCAACACAGTCCGAGAGTGTGTTGTACAAATCCCAGGAGCCGTCCAGTTCCAACACAGTCCGAGAGTGTGTTGTACAAGTCCCAGGAGCCGTCCAGTTCCAACATAGTCCGAGAGTGTGTTGTACAAGTCCCAGGAGCTGTCCAGTTCCAACACAGTCCGAGAGTGTGTTTTACAAGTCCCAGGAGCCGTCCAGTTCCAGCATAGTCTGAGAGTGTGTTGTACAAGTCCCAGGAGCCGTCCAGTTCCAACACAGTCCCAGAGTGTGTTGTACAAGTCCCAGGAGCCGTCCAGTTCCAACACAGTCCAAGAGTGTGTTTTTCAAGTCCCAGGAGCTGTCCAGTTCCAACACAGTCCGAGAGTGTGTTTTACAAGTCCCAGGAGCCGTCCAGTTCCAACACAGTCTGAGAGTGTGTTGTACAAGTCCCAGGAGCCATCCAGTTCCAGCACAGTCCGAGAGTGTGTTTTACAAGTCCCAGGAGCCGTCCAGTTCCAACACAGTCCGAGAGTGTGTTGTACAAGTCCCAGCACCCGTCCAGTTCCAACACAGTCCGAGAGTGTGTTGTACAAGTCCCAGGAGCCGTCCAGTTCCAACACAGTCCGAGAGTGTGTTTTACAAGTCCCAGGAGCCGTCCAGTTCCAACACAGTCTGAGAGTGTGTTGTACAAGTCCCAGGAGCCGTCCAGTTCCAACACAGTCTGAGAGTGTGTTGTACAAGTCCCAGGAGCTGTCCAGTTCCAACATAGTCCGAGAGTGTGTTGTACAAGTCCCAGGAGCCGTCCAGTTCCAGCATAGTCTGAGAGTGTGTTGTACAAGTCCCAGGAGCCGTCCAGTTCCAGCATAGTCTGAGAGTGTGTTGTACAAGACCCAGGAGCCGTCCAGTTCCAACACAGTCCAAGAGTGTGTTGTACAAGTCCCAGGAGCCGTCCAGTTCCAACACAGTCCGAGAGTGTGTTGTACAAGTCCCAGCACCCGTCCAGTTCCAACACAGTCTGAGAGTGTGTTGTACAAGTCCCAGGAGCTGTCCAGTTCCAACACTGTCCGAGAGTGTGTTGTACAAGTCCCAGGAGCTGTCCAGTTCCAACACAGTCCGAGAGTGTGTTGTACAAGTCCCAGGAGCTATCCAGTTCCAACACAGTCCGAGAGTGTGTTGTACAAGTCCCAGGAGCTGTCCAGTTCCAGCATAGTCTGAGAGTGTTGTACGCCCACAATTTACTAAGCCTAACTCGTATGTCTTTGGATGTGGGAGCAAACTGGAGCACCCGGTTGAAACCCAGATGGTCGCAGGAGAACATACAAACTCCTTTTTCAAAGTTTAAAGAAAATTTATTATAATGATATACAACCGTGAGATTCATTTTCATGCAGGCATTCTGAACAAATCCAAATAAAATAATAACCATGACAGAATCAGTGAAAGACCGCACCAACTGGGTGTTCAACCAGTGTGCAAAATACAAAAAGAAAGAAATTATAACAATAAATAAATAAGAAATAAATATCGAGAACATGAGATGAAGAGTCCTTGAAAGTGAGTCCACAGGATGTGGGAGCAGTTCAGTGTTGGGGTGAGTGAAGTTATCCCCTGTGGTTCAGGAGCCCGACAGGTGAGGGATAATTACTGTTCCTGAACCTGGTGGTGTCAGTAGTACAGACAGTGGTGGGAATCGAACCCTGATCGGAAATTGTAAAGCAAGTGCGCCAACTGCTACCCTACCATGCTGCCTGCAAGAAACAATGAGTGTAGGGAAAATTTACCAGGATGTTGCCAGGACTGGAGAGCCTGAGTTACAGGGAAAGGTTGAATAGGCTGGGAATTTGTTCCCTAAAGCAGAGGGGAATGAGGAGATTTGATAGGGGTATACAAAATTATGAGGGGTATAGATAGGGTAAATGCCAGCAGGCTTTTCCCAACTGAGAATAGACTAGAGGTCATGGGTTAAGGGTGAAAGGTGAAATGTTTAAGGGGTACATGAGGGGGAACTTCTTCACTCAGAGGCGGGTGAGAGTGTGGAACGAGCTCCAGTGGAAGTCGTGCATATAGGTTCCATTTCAACATTTAACAGAAATTTGTAGGTGGGCTACAGAGGACTATGATCTGGGTTGGTGCAAGTTGATGAGTCTAGGCATGGACTAGATGGGCTGAAGGGCCTGTTCTGTGTATTTTTCTATCACCCTTGAGAGTGGGCTGGGAGCAGCCCATAATTATTGCCACACACTCCAACACCAACATGGCATGCCCACAATGTTTGCAGAACCACACGCAGCCAACATACAAACTACAGCAGCAAAACAATCCCCTTTTCCCCACCCGGACAAACATTGACCTCTGCTCCTGTCCATGGCAGGTGATCGGGCTCAACTCGCTGTTGGGGAACGACCGTCTGTGGCCACTGCTTCTCGGGCTGTCAGGCGCACCCGCCATTCTGCAGGCCATCTTGCTACCCTTCTGCCCCGAGAGCCCGCGATACCTCTACATAAAGCTCGGCAGAGAGGAGGCAGCCAGGAAGGGTGAGTGACTGGCCTTGGAGGGGGGAAGGAGGGGGATGGAGGCAAGTTCAGGTCCAGGGAAAATCGATAAGTTGAGTTATCAACACAAGAGATTCTGCAGATGCCTGAAATCCAGAAAACACACACACACGATGCTGGAGGAACTCAGCAGGTCGGGCAGCATCTGTGAAGGGGAATGAACAGTTGATGTTTTGGGTCCAGACCCTTCACCAGGGTCAGAATCAGGTTTAATGTCAACGGCACATCTCGTGAGATTCGTTAATTTGCTGCTTTCTCCAGCATTTTGTGTGTGTTGCTTTAGATTTCCTGCATCTGCAGAAACTCCAGCATCCGGGTTTTCAATCTGCTCACTGATTGACTGGGCAATACCTCCTGTTGTTTTCAGGCTCCGAAAGCTTGAGAATCAGAATCAGATTTAATATGTCATCAAGTTTGGTGTTTAATGGCAGCGCTACATTGTAATTTTTAAAATATACTCATTGCCATCATCATTACGTGCCACATAGGCAATCATGGTCTTGACAATGATTGTTCTTGGCAAATTTTTCTACAGAAGTGGTTTGCCATTGCCTTCTTCTGGGCAGTGTCTTTACAAGATGGGTGACCCCGGCCATTATCAATACTCTTCAGAGATTGTCTGCCTGGTGTCAGTGGTCACATAACCGGGACTGGTGATGTGCGCCGGCTGCTCATACGACCAACCACCACCTGCTCCCATGGCTTCACGTGACCCTGATCGGGGGCTAAGCAGGAGCTACACCTTGCTCAAGGGTGACCTGCAGGGTAGCGGAGAGAAGGAGTGCCTTACACCTCCTTTGGTATCTCCGCCCTACCAGCCTAAAGTATACTATAAATTATATTAAGAAATACATTTTAAGAAGTAATTAAGTACTGAAAAATGAGAGAAAAGCTAATAATAATGATCTATTCCTAGCAACTGAGAGATGGGCGTGTTTGGCTATGCCCATCCCTCATGTTTTACCAGCTTCAGCTGAGAAAGAATAAATAATAATAACTTATTTCTAGAACACTTTTCATACAGACAATGTAATTCCAAGTGGTTTACAATGGGGAAGAAGTGCAAACGAAAATAAAATATAAAAAGATGTTAGTTAATAGCAAGGTAAAGTAAATACGCTTTGAGCTAGTGTTTTTAAAGTTTCAACTCTGTCTGCATCCTTATAGTTTTAGGTATTGAATTCCACAGTTTTAGGAGCATAATTCAAAAAAGCTCACCTGCCAGTGATCTTTTGAGTTGGATTGTTTGAATTTCGGAGACCGATAGAAAAAGAAAACTGGTGAAGGTGTTGTTTATGGGTTCAGTGCCCCTTCAGAAATTGTTCAACCTGACAATTATTCAATGTCATTCCCAAAGGTTTGCACTGACCTCTCGGGTCTATCTGTGGTCACAACAGGATTTTTCATGGAATAGAGAAGTGTGTGGGTGGGGGAAAGGAATTATAGTGTGATTCTAGAACACCACAACATAGTACCGGCCATTTGGCCCACAATGTTGTGCCAACTTTTTAACCTAGTCTCAGATCAATCTAACCCTTCTCTCCATGTGCCTATCTACGAGTCTCCTAAAGTATCTGTCACTACCACCGGCCCTGGCAGCGTTTTCCACTTACCCCCACTCTCTGTGCTAAAAACCTACCTTGGACATTGACCCTATACCTTTTTCCAGTCGTATTAGCCATTTCCATGTTGAGAAAAGCTCTCTGTGCAGTCCACTCAGTCTATGCCTCTTATCATCTTGTACACCTCTATCAAGTCACCTCTCATCCTCCTTCTCTCCCAAGAGATAAGCCCTAGCTCACTCAATCTGTCCTCATAAGACATACTCTCTAATCCAGACAGCATCCTGGTAAATCTCTTCTGCACCCGCTCTAAAGCTTCCATATCTTTCCTATAATGAGGTGACTAGAACTGAACACAAGTGTGGTCTAACCAGTTTTATGGAGTTGCAACATTACCTTGTGGTTCTTGAATTCAGTCCCCTGAGTAATGAAAGCAAACATACATACGCCTTCTCAACCAGCCTGTCAACGTCGAGGGATCTGTAGATGTGGACCCAAAGATCCCTCTATTCCTCTGCATCACTAAGAATACTGTCACTAACCTAGTGTTTTCAAGTTCGACCTACCAAAGTCACACTTTTCTGGGTTGAACTCCATCTGCCAGTTCTCAGCCCAGCTCTGCATCCCGTTGAATCATGGAGCAGGAAAACATGGAAACATAGTCCACATGGAACACTAACCACTTTTGTACAGGAATCTGACAGGAATCCCAGTTTTTATTCTCCCCAAATTCCTGCTACTCTCCCTAGATTGTCCCAGGCACAGACACACTAGGCAGAATTTACAGTGGTCCATTAAGACCATGATATATAAGAGTCTAATTAGGCCATTCAGCCCATCGAGACTGCTCTGCCATTCCATCATGGCTGATTTATTATCCCTCTCAACCCCATTCTCCTGCTTTCTCCCTGTAACCTTTCACACCCTGACTAATCAACCTCTGCTTTGAATATACGCAATGTCTTTAGGCCTCCACAGCATTGGTGGCAAAGAATTCCAGAAATTCACTACTCTCTAGCTAAAAAAAAAATCCCTGCTCATCTCTGTTCCAAAGGGATGTCCCTCTATTCCGAGGCTGTGCCCTTTGGACCTAGATTCTTTCGCTATAGGAAACATCCTCTCCACCAACCATTAACCCAAAGGTCACACCTTTCTCTAAAGAAAACAGAATTCAGCACATCACAGAAACCGACATACCCTCTGTACTTCCTGCTTCCTCAGTAAAGCAGCCGGCTGAATTAAAGACTCCCCCCTCCCCACCCCAGACATTCTCTCTTTACCCCTCTCCCATCAGACAGAAGATACAGAAGCTTTAAATCAAATACCACCAGGCTTAAGGACAGCTTCTAACCCACTGTTATCAGACTGCTGAAGGGATATCTTGTACATTAAAGATGATCTCCCTATTTCCCAATCTGCCACATCATGATCCTTTTATAACTTACCTGCACTGCACTCTCCCTGAAACTATTGACATTACCCTTTGCATTCCAATTTCCTTTTCTTCTTCCTTGTTGGACTTGAGTCTGGATGGCATCCAAAACAGAGGATTTTCACTGTATCTCTGTCCATGTGACGATAATAAATCCAACTCAGAATCAGAATCAGGTTAAATACGAGCGGCATACCTCGTGAAATCTGTTGTCCTGCAGCACTTTGCCAGTGATCTGGGTTCCATTCCTGCCGCAGCCTGTAAGGAGTTTGTACGTTTTCCCCGTGACTGCGTGGCTTTCCTCTGGGTGCTCTGGTTTTGTTCCAGGATCCAAGGACATACAGTGTAGTAGGTTGTTGTAAATTGTCCTGTGTTTGGGTTGGGTTAAATAGGTGGGTTGCTGGGTGTTGTGGCTGTTCCGCGCTGTATCTCTGAATGGTGAATAAGTACAGAGGTGGAATAAATGAGGGGCATAGATGGGGCAAATGCAGTCAGGCTTTTTCCAAGGTTGGGTGAGACTTGAACCGAAGCTCATGGTCTAAGAGTGAAAGGTTTAAGGGGAACATGGAAGTGAACTCGTTCACTCAGAGGGCGGTGAGAGTGTGGAACTCGTTCACTCAGAGGGCGGTGAGAGTGTGGAACGAGCTTCACTCAGAGGGTGAGAGTGTGGAACGAGCTTCACTCAGAGGGCGGTGAGAGTGTGGAACGAGTTTCACTCAGAGGGTGAGAGTGTGGAACGAGCTTCACTCAGAGGGTGAGAGTGTGGAACGAGCTTCACTCAGAGGGTGGTGAGAGTGTGGAACGAGCTTCACTCAGAGGGCGGTGAGAGTGTGGAACGAGCTTCACTCAGAGGGCGGTGAGAGTGTGGAACGGGCTTCACTCAGAGGGTGGTGAGAGTGTGGAACGAGCTTCACTCAGAGGGTGGGAAGAGCGTGGAACGAGCTTCACTCAGAGGGTGAGAGTGTGGAACGAGCTGCCCTCAGAGGGCGGTGAGAGTGTGGAACGAGCTTCACTCAGAGGGTGAGAGTGTGGAACGAGCTGCCCTCAGAGGGTGGTGAGAGTGTGGAACGAGCTTCACTCAGAAGGTGAGAGTGTGGAACGAGCTTCACTCAGAGGGCGGTGAGAGTGTGGAACGAGCTTCACTCAGAGGGTGAGAGTGTGGAACGAGCTGCCCTCAGAGGGCAGTGAGAGTGTGGAACGAGCTGCTGTGGAAGTGGTCAATGTAGGTCTGATTTTAACATTTAAGGGAGGTTTGGATGGGTACATGGATCAGAGGGGAATAGAGGGCTATGGTCCAGATGCAGATCGACTGGACTAGGCAGAACAACAGATTAGCATGGACTAGATGGCCAAAGGGCCTGTTTTTGAGCTGTGGTGCTCTATATGACTCCTTAAATTCCAGCATGTATTTACAATGTAAACAGCATTATAAAAAGTGGGTAACAGTACAGTGACAGGTGTATTAGATAAAGTAGGGGGGTGGGACTAACTGGAAACTTTTAAGATTGTAATAGTTCTCTAGAGCTCTCCTGAAGGGAGTTTTTGGAAAAGGTACTTTGCAGAGTGGGTAGTGTCTGCAATGAAATTTCCTGCCTGCTTCTTTGTCCTCGACCTGTGCTAGTCCTGTAGTGATGGTAGGCCACAGCCTGTGACTTTCTGCCGACCTGACAGTTTGCTGTAGTTTTTGTATCGTGGGAGGATGCTGCACCAAACCGGACAGTAGCGGCTGCCGTGAGGGTGCCCGCTGTGATGGCAGAGCAGAATCACACCATCGTGCTCTGAGCGCAAAATGCTGGAGGAACTCAACCAGTCAGGCAGCATCGATGGAAACGAGTACAGTCCACCTTTCCGGCCGGGTCCCGCTGAAGGGTCTCGGCCCGAAATGTCGACTGTGTTCTTTTCCATTGATGCTGCCTGGCCGGCTGAGTTTCTCCAGCATTTTGTGTGTGTTGCTCTGGATTTCCAGCGTCTGCAGATTTTCAAAAACACACACACACACACACACACACACACACACACACACACACACACACACACACACACACACACACACACACACACACACACACACACACACACACACACACACACACACACACACACACAATGCTGGAGGAACTCAACCAGTCAGGCAGCATCTATGGAAACGAGTACAGTCAATGTTTCAGGCCGAGACCCTTCGGCAGGGCTGGAGAAAAAAAGACGAGGGGGGTGGGGAGAGATGGCCACCAGGTGATAGGTGAAACTGGGAGTGGAGGGATGAAGTAAAGAGCTGGGAAGTTGATCGGTGAAATAGATACAGGGCTGGAGAAGGAAGGGGAGGGATCTGTTAGGAGAGAACAGAAGGCCATGGAAGAAAGAAACGGGGGAGGAGCACCAGAGGGAGACGATGGGCAGGTAAGGAGATGAGGTGAGAGATGGGAAAGGGGAAGGGGAATGGGAAAGGGGGGGGGGGGATTACCAGAGGTTTGAGAAATCAATCTTGTTTGTGCTCTGCAGATTTTCTCTTGTTTATGCTCTGGGGAAGATGCAGTTTTACCAAGTGCTGCAAGTACGTCCTCTGCCGGGCCTTTTTGTTAATGGAGATTTAACTCCAATGTAATGTGAGATATCCTGTCCTCACAAGACCTCAAATTTCAAAATACAAAGTAAATTTATTATCAAGGTACATATACTTACTTAATGTCACCATATACCACCTCCTGGTTCATTCACAGCATATAGAACAAAACAAATAATAATAAATAAATAAATAAATAAATAAGCAATAAATATTGAGAGCACAAGATGAAGAGTCCTCGAAATGAGTCTATAGGTTGTGGGAGCAGTTCAGTGATGGGGTAAGTGAAGTTATCCCCTCTGGTTCAAGACACTGATGGTTGAGGGGTAAAAACTGTCCTGAACCTGATGCTTGAGTCCTGAGGCTCCTGAACCTTCTTCCTGATGGCATCAGCGAGAAGAGAGCATGACCTGAGTGGGGGGGTCCTTGATGATGGATGCTGCTTTCCTGCAACAACACTCCACGTAGATGTGCTCAGTGGTGTGGAGGGCTTTACCTGTGATGGACTGGGCCATATCCAGTACTTTTTGTAGGCTTTTCCATTCGAGGACTTTGGTGTTTCCTTACCGGCCCATGATGCAACCAGTCAGTATACTCTCCACTACAGATCCATAGCTCTGCCTGCCAGGCAGAGTTTGGGTGGAAGAGCATTGTTTCTGACAGGGTAATAAGGTTATGCCCCAGGTGACAGGGAGGGGGTAAAGTGGAACTGGTAAGTGCAGCAAAGACTGACAGTGAGTACAAAGCCAAAATGGTCCCCCGAGCATTACATAATGGCAATCAGGCTCCAGGAATACATCAAAAGCAAGTTGTTCTCTGACATGAATGTCTTGTTTCAGAACTTTGAAACTGGATTTGTGGATGTTCCCATGGCGATCGTGGGTATCCGGGTTCAGCAAGTGTGTGAATATACACAGAGTGATGAGTCACACACACTCACACCTCACATATCCTGTGATTGGCTGAGCATGGGGGCTTGTCTATTTATGACAGAGGGTGGGGTGCATGTTAAGTGCTGCAAGGAAACGTGTGTGTGTGTGTCAGTGGAGATGTGTCCGCGTGTGGTGCTTTAGTCCGTGTGGCTGGTTTTTATGTTTATGCACACCCAGTGTATACGTGTATCTCAGCATTGTCTGCATATTTGCTAATACATTTCAACGCGCGTGTGTGTGTGTGTGTGTGTGTGTGTGTGTGTGTGAGTGTGTGTGTGTGTGTGTGTGTGTGTGTGTGTGTGTGTGTGAGTGTGTGTGTGTGTGTGTGTGTGTGTGTGTGTGTGTGCGTGTGTGTGCGTGTGTGTGCGTGTGTGTGCGTGTGTGTGTGTGTGTGTGTGTCTGTCTGTCTTTCTGGGTGAGATTGCACTGGCTGTACAGCTTCTGTCTTGCCATTTGATAAGGGGTGTTGTCAAGTGCTTGGAGGCAGTGCAGAGAATTCAATAAAGTGAAGATGTTGATGGACGACAAGAGGTTGAGGAAGTTGGCTCTGAATTCTGTGGAGATTAGAAGAATGAAAGATTAAAATCCTGAGGGGATTTCACAAGGTGGGGGCTGGGAGGATGTTTCCCCCGGTGGGGTTATCTAGAACTAGGGGTGGGAAAATCTACTTAAAATGGAGGCGAGGAGGAATTTATTTCTGGCGAAGGATTGGATTTGTAACTCTGTACGGCAGGCGCAGGAACCACTTCAAGCAAGGCTGGGACAGGCCGCTTTTGATCTCCAAGTAGTTGGACTTGGTGTTGACTTATCATTGTTATATGTACCAAGACACAGTGAAAATCTTGTCTTGTATGCTGTTCATACAGATCAAATCATTACTCAGTGATGATTCAACTTTTCACCTCATTTAGCTTCCAACCTGATGGCATGAAAATCGATTTCTCTAGCATATGGTAATTACTCCCCCCACTCCCTCCTTCACTTTCTCCATTCCCCATTCTGTTAGTTTCTCATCCCTCCTCTTCTCCTCACCTGCCCATCACCTCCCTCAGGTGAACCTCCTCCTTCCCTTTCTCCCATGGTCCACTCTCCTCTCCTAATTTTTTCTTCTTCAAACCTTTATCTTTTTCATTTACCATCTCCCCCTTCCCCACCCACCCACGTTCACCCTCACCTGGTCTCACCTATCACCTGCCTGGTTCACTTCATCCCCCTTCCCCACCCACCCACGTTCACCCTCACCTGGTCTCACCTATCACCTGCCTGGTTCACTTCATCCCCCTTCCCCACCCACCCACGTTCACCCTCACCTGATCTCACCTATCACCTGCCTGGTTCACTTCATCCCCCTTCCCCACCCACCCACGTTCACCCTCACCTGATCTCACCTATCACCTGCCTGGTTCACTTCATCCCCCTTCCCCACCCACCCACGTTCACCCTCACCTGATCTCACCTATCACCTGCCAGCTTCCCACTTCATCCCCCTTCCTCACCCACCCACGTTCACCCTCACCTGATCTCACCTATCACCTGCCAGCTTCCCACTTCATCCCCCTTCCCCACCCACCCACGTTCACCCTCACCTGATCTCACCTATCACCTGCCTGGTTCACTTCATCCCCCTTCCCCACCCACCCACGTTCACCCTCACCTGATCTCACCTATCAGCTGCCAGCTTCCCACTTCATCCCCCTTCCCCACCCACCCACGTTCACCCTCACCTGATCTCACCTATCACCTGCCTGGTTCACTTCATCCCCCTTCCCCACCCACCCACGTTCACCCTCACCTGGTCTCACCTATCACCTGCCAGCTTCCCACTTCATCCCCCTTCCCCACCCACCCACGTTCACCCTCACCTGATCTCACCTATCACCTGCCTGGTTCACTTCATCCCCCTTCCCCACCCACCCACGTTCACCCTCACCTGATCTCACCTATCACCTGCCTGGTTCACTTCATCCCCCTTCCCCACCCACCCACGTTCACCCTCACCTGATCTCACCTATCACCTGCCTGGTTCACTTCATCCCCCTTCCCCACCCACCCACGTTCACCCTCACCTGGTCTCACCTATCACCTGCCAGCTTCCCACTTCATCCCCCTTCCCCACCCACCCACGTTCACCCTCACCTGATCTCACCTATCACCTGCCTGGTTCACTTCATCCTCCTTCCCCACCCACCCACGTTCACCCTCACCTGGTCTCACCTATCACCTGCCAGCTTCCCACTTCATCCCCCTTCCCCACCCACCCACGTTCACCCTCACCTGGTCTCACCTATCACCTGCCTGGTTCACTTCATCCCCCTTCCCCACCCACCCACGTTCACCCTCACCTGATCTCACCTATCACCTGCCTGGTTCACTTCATCCCCCTTCCCCACCCACCCACGTTCACCCTCACCTGATCTCACCTATCACCTGCCTGGTTCACTTCATCCCCCTTCCCCACCCACCCACGTTCACCCTCACCTGGTCTCACCTATCACCTGCCAGCTTCCCACTTCATCCCCCTTCCCCACCCACCCACGTTCACCCTCACCTGATCTCACCTATCACCTGCCTGGTTCACTTCATCCCCCTTCCCCACCCACCCACGTTCACCCTCACCTGATCTCACCTATCACCTGCCTGGTTCACTTCATCCCCCTTCCCCACCCACCCACGTTCACCCTCACCTGATCTCACCTATCACCTGCCTGGTGCACTTCATCCCCCTTCCCTACCCACCCACGTTCACCCTCACCTGATCTCACCTATCACCTGCCTGGTTCACTTCATCCTCCTTCCCCACCCACCCACATTCACCCTCACCTGGTCTCACCTATCACCTGCCTGGTTCACTTCATCCCCCTTCCCCACCCACCCACGTTCATCCTCACCTGGTCTCACCTATCACCTGCCTGGTTCACTTCATCCCCCTTCCCCACCCACCCACGTTCACCCTCACCTGGTCTCACCTATCACCTGCCAGCTTCCCACTTCATCCCCCTTCCCCACCCACCCACGTTCACCCTCACCTGGTCTCACCTATCACCTGCCAGCTTCCCACTTCATCCCCCTTCCCCACCCACCCACGTTCACCCTCACCTGGTCTCACCTATCACCTGCCTGGTTCACTTCATCCCCCTTCCCCACCCACCCACGTTCACCCTCACCTGATCTCACCTATCACCTGCCTGGTTCACTTCATTCCCCTTCCCCACCCACCCACGTTCACCCTCACCTGGTCTCACCTATCACCTGCCAGCTTCCCACTTCATCCCCCTTCCCCACCCACCCACGTTCACCCTCACCTGGTCTCACCTATCACCTGCCAGCTTCCCACTTCATCCCCCTTCCCCACCCACCCACCCACGTTCACCCTCACCTGGTCTCACCTATCACCTGCCTGGTTCACTTCATCCCCCTTCCCCACCCACTCACGTTCACCCTCACCTGGTCTCACCTATCACCTGCCTGGTTCACTTCATCCCCCTTCCCCACCCACCCACATTCACCCTCACCTGGTCTCACCTATCACCTGCCAGCTTGTTCTCCGCCCTCCCTTTATTTTACTATTCTGGTGTCTTTCTCCTTCCTTTTCAGTCCTGACAAAGGGTCTCAGCCTGAAAGTTGGACTGTCTTGGATTGTCACAGTCACTCAAGAACTTTAATGCGGTCACTTTGAAGGAGAAGTGAGAAACAGGGAAGTTTAGGCAGAGGTTTGGGAACAGCTTCTTCCCCTTCACCATCAGATTTCTGACAGACAACGAACCAACCCATGGACACTCGCACATTACCGTTGCTCTCTGTACGCACTGTTTATTTAATTTCACATTTATATAAACACGTTGGTCTCTGCATTAGTTACAGGAGTAAAACCCGGTTGCTGCTGTGGCCCATCCACTGCAAATTTTAACAGGTTGTGCATTCGGAGATGGTCTTCTGCACACCACTGTTGTAAGGCAAGGTTATTTGATTTACTGTCATTTTCCCGTCAGTTTGAACCAGTCTGGCCATTCTCTAATATCCCTCATTAACATGGCGTTTTCAGCCACAGAACAGCCACTCACTGGATGTTTTTTTTTCTCACACCATTCTCTGTAAACTCTAGAGACTGTTGTGCATGAAAATCCCAAGAGATCAACAGATTCTGAGATACTCAAACCACCCCATCTGGCACCAACAATCATCCCACAGTCAAACTCACTTAGATCACATTTCTTCCCCAATCTGATGTTCGGAAAATAAAACTTGAATCCTTATGTATGGATCAGCTGTTCCTTCTGTGGCAGACTTGAGGGTAAACTAGTACACTGAGGAGGAGAAATAGTTTGTTTGGCATGCTATCGAGATGGATACTTTCTTTATAATGGAGCATTGAGGTAGTACAAGGTAAAACAATAACTGAATGCACAATAACACACACAAATTGCTGGAGGAACTCAGCAGGCCAGGCAGCATCTCTGGAGAGAATGAACAGTCGATGTTTCAGGCCGAAACCCTTCATCAGCACTGGAAAGAAATCGGGATTTCCACAGCCTCTTGCATTTTCGAATGCAGAGTTAAGGGTTACAGCTACAGAGAAAGGTTTGATTTCAGAGGGTTTGATGTAAACACTTATGAGAAGTTTGTTACGTACGTGGATTGGAGGGGTATGGAGGACTATGGTCATTAGAATTATTTAGGATAACAGTTGAGAATCAGCTAGATGGGCCAAAGGGTCTGTCCTGCTGTAGTGTTCTATGACTCTGTACAGTGCAGTGCAGGCAGACAGTAAGGTTGATTGTGAGGTCAGGAGTCCATCTTGCTGTACTAGGGGACCATTCAATAGCCTCATAACAGTGAGATAGAAGCTGGCCTTGAGCCTGTGGTGGGTGCTTTCAGACTTTTGTATTTTCTACCTGATGGGAGAGGGGAGAAGAGAGAATGCCAGGAGCGTGGAGTTTTTGGTTATACCGGCTGCCTTACCGAGGCAGTGAGATGTGCAGACAGAGTCCATGGAGGGGAGGCTGGTTTCTGTGATGTGCTGAGCTGTGTTTACAAACCTCTTCAGTTTCTTGTGGTCCTGTGCAGAGCAGAAAACTGTGATACATCGAAAAGGGACGCTTTCTGTGATGGATTGATAAAATTTGGTAAGGTGAAGAGAAAAAGCCTGAGGAAATAAAGGAGCAGCTGAGCTTTCTAGCAATCACCTACTGGCTGGAGTCTGGGGTCCCTGAGACACACCAAACAAGACACTGCCAGGAAACTCAGATGTAAGGTAGAGGGAGTCTGCCAATCAACCTCAGATTTTAATTCTGAACATTAAGGATACAACTGTGTGCTCTATCATTCTGTGCCATGTCGCATGACCTGGGCAATCATTTGCTCTTGGCAAATTTATCTATAGAAGTGGTGTGCATTGCTTTCTTCTGGGCAGTGTCTACAAGATGAGTGACCCCAGCCATTATCAATACTTCCCAGAGATTGTCTGCCTGGCGTCAGTGTTCACATACCAGGGCTTGTGATATGCACCGGCTGCTCATATGACCGTCCACCACCTGCTCCCATGGCTTCACGTGACCCTGATCAAGGGATTAAGCAGGTGCTACACCTTGCTCAAGGGTGAGCTGCAGGCTAGCATAGGGAAGGAGCACCTTACACCTCATTTGGTAGAGATGTATGCCCTGCCTGGCACCCATACAACAGTATAGTGCAAGAAAAATTGAGAGCTAGGTGGAGGGAAAGCATTAGACTGAGTTTAGAGCAGATTTAGATTGTTCAGTGCAGATTTAGATTGTCTAGAGCAGATTTAGATTGTCTAGAGCAGCTTTAGATTGTCTAGTGCAGATTTAGATTGTCTAGAGCAGATTTAGATTGTCTAGTGCAGATTTAGATTGTCTAGAGCAGATTTAGATTGTCTAGAGCAGATTTAGATTGTCTAGAGCAGATTTAGATTGTCTAGAGCAGATTTAGATTATCTAGAGCAGATTTAGATTGTTCAGGGTAGATTTAGATTGTCTAGAGCAGATTTAGATTGTCTAGAGCAGATTTAGATTGTGTAGAGCAGATTTAGATTGTTCAGAGCAGATTTAGATTGTTCAGAGCAGATTTAGATGGTCTAGAGCAGATTTAGATTGTCTAGAGCAGATTTAGATTGTTCAGAGCAGATTTAGATTGTCTAGAGCAGATTTAGATTGTTCAGAGCAGATTTAGATTGTCTAGAGCAGATTTAGATTGTTCAGAGCAGATTTAGATGGTCTAGAGCAGATTTAGATTGTCTAGAGCAGATTTAGATTGTTCAGAGCAGATTTAGATTGTCTAGAGCAGATTTAGATTGTTCAGAGCAGATTTAGATTGTTCAGAGCAGATTTAGATTGTTCAGAGCAGATTTAGATTGTCTAGAGCAGATTTAGATTGTTCAGAGCAGATTTAGATTATCTAGTGCAGATTTAGATTGTCTAGAGCAGATTTAGATTGTTCAGAGTAGATTTAGATTGTCTAGAGCAGATTTAGATGGTGTAGAGCAGATTTAGATTGTTCAGAGCAGATTTAGATTGTCTAGAGCGGCTTTAGATTGTTCAGAGCAGATTTAGATTATCTAGAGCAGATTTAGATTGTCTAGAACAGATTTAGATTATCTAGAGCAGATTTAGATTGTTCAGAGCAGATTTAGATTGTTCAGAGCAGATTTAGATTGTTCAGAGCAGATTTAGATTGTCTAGAGCAGATTTAGATTGTTCAGAGCAGATTTAGATGGTCTAGAGCAGATTTAGATTGTCTAGAGCAGATTTAGATTGTGTAGAGCAGATTTAGATTGTTCAGAGCAGATTTAGATGGTCTAGAGCAGATTTAGATTGTTCAGAGCAGATTTAGATTGTTCAGAGCAGATTTAGATTGTTCAGAGCAGATTTAGATTGTTCAGAGCAGATTTAGATTGTTCAGAGCAGATTTAGATTGTCTAGAGCAGATTTAGATTGTCTAGAGCAGATTTAGATTGTTCAGAGCAGATTTAGATTGTCTAGAGCAGATTTAGATTGTTCAGAGCAGATTTAGATTGTCTAGAGCAGATTTAGATTGTCTAGAGCAGCTTTAGATTGTCTAGAGCAGATTTAGATTGTCTAGAGCAGATTTAGATTGTCTAGAGCAGATTTAGATTGTCTAGAGCAGATTTAGATTGTTCAGAGCAGATTTAGATTGTCTAGAGCAGATTTAGATTGTTCAGAGCAGATTTAGATTGTTCAGAGCAGATTTAGATTGTCTAGAGCAGATTTAGATTGTTCAGAGCAGATTTAGATTATCTAGTGCAGATTTAGATTGTTCAGAGCAGATTTAGATTGTTCAGAGCAGATTTAGATTGTCTAGAGCAGATTTAGATGGTCTAGAGCAGATTTAGATTGTTCAGAGCAGATTTAGATTGTTCAGAGCAGATTTAGATTGTCTAGAGCAGATTTAGATGGTCTAGAGCAGATTTAGATTGTTCAGAGCAGATTTAGATTGTGTAGAGCAGATTTAGATTGTTCAGAGCAGATTTAGATTGTTCAGAGCAGATTTAGATTGTCTAGAGCAGATTTAGATTGTTCAGAGCAGATTTAGATTGTTCAGAGCAGATTTAGATTGTTCAGAGCAGATTTAGATTGTTCAGAGCAGATTTAGATTGTTCAGAGCAGATTTAGATTGGTCAGAGCAGATTTAGATTGTTCAGAGCAGATTTAGATTGTTCAGAGCAGATTTAGATTGTTCAGAGCAGATTTAGATTGTCTAGAGCAGATTTAGATGGTCTAGAGCAGATTTAGATTGTTCAGAGCAGATTTAGATTGTGTAGAGCAGATTTAGATTGTTCAGAGCAGATTTAGATTGTTCAGAGCAGATTTAGATTGTCTAGAGCAGATTTAGATTGTTCAGAGCAGATTTAGATTGTTCAGAGCAGATTTAGATTGTTCAGAGCAGATTTAGATTGTTCAGAGCAGATTTAGATTGTTCAGAGCAGATTTAGATTGTTCAGAGCAGATTTAGATTGTCTAGAGCAGATTTAGATTGTTCAGAGCAGATTTAGATTGTTCAGAGCAGATTTAGATGGTCTAGAGCAGATTTAGATTGTTCAGAGCAGATTTAGATTGTTCAGAGCAGATTTAGATTGTTCAGAGCAGATTTAGATTGTTCAGAGCAGATTTAGATTGTTCAGAGCAGATTTAGATTGTTCAGAGCAGATTTAGATTGTTCAGAGCAGATTTAGATTGTTCAGAGCAGATTTAGATTGTCTAGAGCAGATTTAGATTGTTCAGAGCAGATTTAGATTGTTCAGAGCAGATTTAGATTGTCTAGAGCAGATTTAGATTGTTCAGAGCAGATTTAGATTGTTCAGAGCAGATTTAGATTGTTCAGAGCAGATTTAGATTATCTAGAGCAGATTTAGATTGTCTAGAACAGATTTAGATTATCTAGAGCAGATTTAGATTGTTCAGGGTAGATTTAGATTGTCTAGAGCAGATTTAGATTGTCTAGAGCAGATTTAGATTGTTCAGAGCAGATTTAGATTGTTCAGAGCAGATTTAGATTGTTCAGAGCAGATTTAGATTGTCTAGAGCAGATTTAGATTATCTAGAGCAGATTTAGATTATCTAGAGCAGATTTAGATTGTCTAGAACAGATTTAGATTATCTAGAGCAGATTTAGATTGTTCAGGGTAGATTTAGATTGTCTAGAGCAGATTTAGATTGTCTAGAGCAGATTTAGATTGTTCAGAGCAGATTTAGATTGTTCAGAGCAGATTTAGATTGTTCAGAGCAGATTTAGATTGTCTAGAGCAGATTTAGATTGTTCAGAGCAGATTTAGATTGTTCAGAGCAGATTTAGATTGTTCAGAGCAGATTTAGATTGTTCAGAGCAGATTTAGATTGTTCAGAGCAGATTTAGATTGTGTAGAGCAGATTTAGATTGTTCAGAGCAGATTTAGATTGTTCAGAGCAGATTTAGATTGTCTAGAGCAGATTTAGATTGTTCAGAGCAGATTTAGATTGTCTAGAGCAGATTTAGATTGTTCAGAGCAGATTTAGATTGTCTAGAGCAGATTTAGATTGTTCAGAGCAGATTTAGATTGTTCAGAGCAGATTTAGATTGTCTAGAGCAGATTTAGATTGTCTAGAGCAGATTTAGATTGTTCAGAGCAGATTTAGATTGTCTAGAGCAGATTTAGATTGTTCAGAGCAGATTTAGATTGTCTAGAGCAGATTTAGATTGTTCAGTGCAGATTTAGATTGTCTAGAGCAGATTTAGATTGTTCAGAGCAGATTTAGATTGTTCAGAGCAGATTTAGATTGTCTAGAGCAGATTTAGATTGTTCAGAGCAGATTTAGATTGTTCAGAGCAGATTTAGATTGTGTAGAGCAGATTTAGATTGTCTAGAGCAGATTTAGATTGTCTAGAGCAGATTTAGATTGTCTAGAGCAGATTTAGATTGTGTAGAGCAGATTTAGATTGTTCAGTGCAGATTTAGATTGTCTAGAGCAGATTTAGATTGTCTAGAGCAGATTTAGATTGTTCAGAGCAGATTTAGATTGTTCAGAGCAGATTTAGATTGTCTAGAGCAGATTTAGATTGTTCAGTGCAGATTTAGATTGTCTAGAGCAGATTTAGATTGTTCAGAGCAGATTTAGATTGTTCAGAGCAGATTTAGATTGTTCAGAGCAGATTTAGATTGTTCAGAGCAGATTTAGATTGTGTAGAGCAGATTTAGATTGTCTAGAGCAGATTTAGATTGTCTAGAGCAGATTTAGATTGTCTAGAGCAGATTTAGATTGTGTAGAGCAGATTTAGATTGTCTAGAGCAGATTTAGATTGTTCAGTGCAGATTTAGATTGTCTAGAGCAGATTTAGATTGTTCAGAGCAGATTTAGATTGTCTAGAGCAGATTTAGATTGTTCAGAGCAGATTTAGATTGTTCAGAGCAGATTTAGATTGTCTAGAGCAGATTTAGATTGTCTAGAGCAGATTTAGATTGTTCAGTGCAGATTTAGATTGTCTAGAGCAGATTTAGATTGTTCAGAGCAGATTTAGATTGTTCAGAGCAGATTTAGATTGTTCAGAGCAGATTTAGATTGTTCAGAGCAGATTTAGATTGTCTAGAGCAGATTTAGATTGTTCAGTGCAGATTTAGATTGTCTAGAGCAGCTTTAGATTGTGTAGAGCAGATTTAGATTGTTCAGAGCAGATTTAGATTGTTCAGAGCAGATTTAGATTATCTAGTGCAGATTTAGATTGTTCAGAGCGGATTTAGATTATCTAGTGCAGATTTAGATTGTCTAGAGCAGATTTAGATTGTTCAGAGCAGATTTAGATTGTCTAGAGCAGATTTAGATTGTTCAGAGCAGATTTAGATTGTCTAGAGCAGATTTAGATTGTTCAGTGCAGATTTAGATTGTCTAGAGCAGATTTAGATTGTTCAGAGCAGATTTAGATTGTCTAGAGCAGATTTAGATTGTTCAGAGCAGATTTAGATTGTCTAGAGCAGATTTAGATTGTTCAGAGCAGATTTAGATTATCTAGTGCAGATTTAGATTGTCTAGAGCAGATTTAGATTGTTCAGAGCAGATTTAGATTGTCTAGAGCAGATTTAGATTGTTCAGAGCAGATTTAGATTGTTCAGAGCAGATTTAGATTGTTCAGAGCAGATTTAGATTGTCTAGAGCAGATTTAGATTGTCTAGAGCAGATTTAGATTGTTCAGAGCAGATTTAGATGGTCTAGAGCAGCTTTAGATTGTCTAGAGCAGATTTAGATTGTTCAGAGCAGATTTAGATTGTGTAGAGCAGATTTAGATTGTTCAGAGCAGATTTAGATTGTCTAGAGCAGATTTAGATTGTTCAGAGCAGATTTAGATTGTCTAGAGCGGCTTTAGATTGTTCAGAGCAGATTTAGATTGTTCAGAGCAGATTTAGATTGTCTAGAGCGGCTTTAGATTGTTCAGAGCAGATTTAGATTATCTAGAGCAGATTTAGATTGTCTAGAACAGATTTAGATTATCTAGAGCAGATTTAGATTGTTCAGAGCAGATTTAGATTGTCTAGAGCAGATTTAGATTGTCTAGAGCGGCTTTAGATTGTTCAGAGCAGATTTAGATTGTTCAGAGCAGATTTAGATTGTCTAGAGCGGCTTTAGATTGTTCAGAGCAGATTTAGATTATCTAGAGCAGATTTAGATTGTCTAGAACAGATTTAGATTATCTAGAGCAGATTTAGATTGTTCAGAGCAGATTTAGATTGTTCAGAGCAGATTTAGATTGTTCAGAGCAGATTTAGATTGTTCAGAGCAGATTTAGATTGTTCAGAGCAGATTTAGATTGTTCAGAGCAGATTTAGATTGTTCAGAGCAGATTTAGATTGTTCAGAGCAGATTTAGATTGTTCAGAGCAGATTTAGATTGTTCAGAGCAGATTTAGATTGTTCAGAGCAGATTTAGATTGTTCAGAGCAGATTTAGATTGTTCAGAGCAGATTTAGATTGTTCAGAGCAGATTTAGATTGTTCAGAGCAGATTTAGATTGTTCAGAGCAGATTTAGATTGTTCAGAGCAGATTTAGATTGTTCAGAGCAGATTTAGATTGTTCAGAGCAGATTTAGATTGTCTAGAGCAGATTTAGATTGTTCAGAGCAGATTTAGATTGTTCAGAGCAGATTTAGATTGTTCAGAGCAGATTTAGATTGTTCAGAGCAGATTTAGATTATCTAGAGCAGATTTAGATTGTCTAGAGCAGATTTAGATTATCTAGAGCAGATTTAGATTGTTCAGGGTAGATTTAGATTGTCTAGAGCAGATTTAGATTGTCTAGAGCAGATTTAGATTGTCTAGAGCAGATTTAGATTGTGTAGAGCAGATTTAGATTGTTCAGAGCAGATTTAGATGGTCTAGAGCAGATTTAGATTGTCTAGAGCAGATTTAGATTGTTCAGAGCAGATTTAGATTGTTCAGAGCAGATTTAGATTGTTCAGAGCAGATTTAGATTGTGTAGAGCAGATTTAGATTGTTCAGAGCAGATTTAGATTGTCTAGAGCAGATTTAGATTGTTCAGAGCAGATTTAGATTGTTCAGAGCAGATTTAGATTGTTCAGAGCAGATTTAGATTGTTCAGAGCAGATTTAGATTGTTCAGAGCAGATTTAGATTATCTAGAGCAGATTTAGATTGTCTAGAGCAGATTTAGATTATCTAGAGCAGATTTAGATTGTTCAGGGTAGATTTAGATTGTCTAGAGCAGATTTAGATTGTCTAGAGCAGATTTAGATTGTCTAGAGCAGATTTAGATTGTGTAGAGCAGATTTAGATTGTTCAGAGCAGATTTAGATGGTCTAGAGCAGATTTAGATTGTCTAGAGCAGATTTAGATTGTTCAGAGCAGATTTAGATTGTTCAGAGCAGATTTAGATTGTTCAGAGCAGATTTAGATTGTGTAGAGCAGATTTAGATTGTTCAGAGCAGATTTAGATTGTTCAGAGCAGATTTAGATTGTCTAGAGCAGATTTAGATTGTTCAGAGCAGATTTAGATTGTTCAGAGCAGATTTAGATTGTTCAGAGCAGATTTAGATTGTTCAGAGCAGATTTAGATTGTTCAGAGCAGATTTAGATTGTCTAGAGCAGATTTAGATTGTTCAGAGCAGATTTAGATTGTTCAGAGCAGATTTAGATTGTTCAGAGCAGATTTAGATTGTTCAGAGCAGATTTAGATTGTTCAGAGCAGATTTAGATTGTTCAGAGCAGATTTAGATTGTTCAGAGCAGATTTAGATTGTTCAGAGCAGATTTAGATTGTTCAGAGCAGATTTAGATTGTCTAGAGCAGATTTAGATTGTTCAGAGCAGATTTAGATTGTTCAGAGCAGATTTAGATTGTTCAGAGCAGATTTAGATTGTGTAGAGCAGATTTAGATTGTTCAGAGCAGATTTAGATTGTTCAGAGCAGATTTAGATTGTCTAGAGCAGATTTAGATTGTTCAGAGCAGATTTAGATTGTTCAGAGCAGATTTAGATTGTGTAGAGCAGATTTAGATTGTGTAGAGCAGATTTAGATTGTTCAGAGCAGATTTAGATTGTCTAGAGCAGATTTAGATTGTTCAGAGCAGATTTAGATTGTTCAGAGCAGATTTAGATTGTGTAGAGCAGATTTAGATTGTGTAGAGCAGATTTAGATTGTTCAGAGCAGATTTAGATTGTTCAGAGCAGATTTAGATTGTGTAGAGCAGATTTAGATTGTGTAGAGCAGATTTAGATTGTCTAGAGCAGATTTAGATTGTTCAGAGCAGATTTAGATTGTTCAGAGCAGATTTAGATTGTCTAGAGCAGATTTAGATTGTTCAGAGCAGATTTAGATTGTTCAGAGCAGATTTAGATTGTTCAGAGCAGATTTAGATTGTTCAGAGCAGATTTAGATTGTCTAGAGCAGATTTAGATTGTCTAGAGCAGATTTAGATTGTTCAGAGCAGATTTAGATTGTTCAGAGCAGATTTAGATTGTTCAGAGCAGATTTAGATTGTTCAGAGCAGATTTAGATTGTTCAGAGCAGATTTAGATTGTCTAGAGCAGATTTAGATTGTTCAGAGCAGATTTAGATTGTTCAGAGCAGATTTAGATGGTCTAGAGCAGATTTAGATGGTCTAGAGCAGATTTAGATTGTCTAGAGCAGATTTAGATTGTCTAGAGCAGATTTAGATTGTCTAGAGCAGATTTAGATTGTTCAGAGCAGATTTAGATTGTTCAGAGCAGATTTAGATGGTCTAGAGCAGATTTAGATTGTCTAGAGCAGATTTAGATTGTTCAGAGCAGATTTAGATTGTTCAGAGCAGATTTAGATTGTTCAGAGCAGATTTAGATGGTCTAGAGCAGATTTAGATTGTTCAGAGCAGATTTAGATTGTTCAGAGCAGATTTAGATTGTTCAGAGCAGATTTAGATTATCTAGAGCAGATTTAGATTGTCTAGAGCAGATTTAGATTGTCTAGAGCAGATTTAGATTGTTCAGAGCAGATTTAGATTGTCTAGAGCAGATTTAGATTGTTCAGAGCAGATGTAGATTGTCTAGAGCGGCTTTAGATTGTTCAGAGCAGATTTAGATTATCTAGAGCAGATTTAGATTGTCTAGAACAGATTTAGATTATCTAGAGCAGATTTAGATTGTTCAGAGCAGATTTAGATTGTCTAGAGCGGCTTTAGATTGTTCAGAGCAGATTTAGATTATCTAGAGCAGATTTAGATTGTCTAGAGCAGATTTAGATTGTCTAGAGCAGATTTAGATTGTGTAGAGCAGATTTAGATGGTCTAGAGCAGATTTAGATTGTTCAGAGCAGATTTAGATTGTTCAGAGCAGATTTAGATTGTTCAGAGCAGATTTAGATTATCTAGAGCAGATTTAGATTGTCTAGAGCAGATTTAGATTATCTAGAGCAGATTTAGATTGTTCAGGGTAGATTTAGATTGTCTAGAGCAGATTTAGATTGTCTAGAGCAGATTTAGATTGTGTAGAGCAGATTTAGATTGTTCAGAGCAGATTTAGATTGTTCAGAGCAGATTTAGATGGTCTAGAGCAGATTTAGATTGTCTAGAGCAGATTTAGATTGTTCAGAGCAGATTTAGATTGTCTAGAGCAGATTTAGATTGTTCAGAGCAGATTTAGATTGTCTAGAGCAGATTTAGATTGTTCAGAGCAGATTTAGATGGTCTAGAGCAGATTTAGATTGTCTAGAGCAGATTTAGATTGTTCAGAGCAGATTTAGATTGTCTAGAGCAGATTTAGATTGTTCAGAGCAGATTTAGATTGTTCAGAGCAGATTTAGATTGTTCAGAGCAGATTTAGATTGTTCAGAGCAGATTTAGATTGTCTAGAGCAGATTTAGATTGTTCAGAGCAGATTTAGATTATCTAGTGCAGATTTAGATTGTCTAGAGCAGATTTAGATTGTTCAGAGTAGATTTAGATTGTCTAGAACAGATTTAGATTATCTAGAGCAGATTTAGATTGTTCAGAGCAGATTTAGATGGTCTAGAGCAGATTTAGATTGTTCAGAGCAGATTTAGATTGTTCAGAGCAGATTTAGATTGTTCAGAGCAGATTTAGATTATCTAGAGCAGATTTAGATTGTCTAGAACAGATTTAGATTATCTAGAGCAGATTTAGATTGTTCAGGGTAGATTTAGATTGTCTAGAGCAGATTTAGATTGTCTAGAGCAGATTTAGATTGTGTAGAGCAGATTTAGATTGTTCAGAGCAGATTTAGATGGTCTAGAGCAGATTTAGATTGTCTAGAGCAGATTTAGATTGTTCAGAGCAGATTTAGATTGTCTAGAGCAGATTTAGATTGTTCAGAGCAGATTTAGATTGTCTAGAGCAGATTTAGATTGTTCAGAGCAGATTTAGATGGTCTAGAGCAGATTTAGATTGTCTAGAGCAGATTTAGATTGTTCAGAGCAGATTTAGATTGTCTAGAGCAGATTTAGATTGTTCAGAGCAGATTTAGATTGTTCAGAGCAGATTTAGATTGTTCAGAGCAGATTTAGATTGTCTAGAGCAGATTTAGATTGTTCAGAGCAGATTTAGATTATCTAGTGCAGATTTAGATTGTCTAGAGCAGATTTAGATTGTTCAGAGTAGATTTAGATTGTCTAGAGCAGATTTAGATGGTGTAGAGCAGATTTAGATTGTTCAGAGCAGATTTAGATTGTCTAGAGCGGCTTTAGATTGTTCAGAGCAGATTTAGATTATCTAGAGCAGATTTAGATTGTCTAGAACAGATTTAGATTATCTAGAGCAGATTTAGATTGTTCAGAGCAGATTTAGATTGTTCAGAGCAGATTTAGATTGTTCAGAGCAGATTTAGATTATCTAGAGCAGATTTAGATTGTCTAGAACAGATTTAGATTATCTAGAGCAGATTTAGATTGTTCAGGGTAGATTTAGATTGTCTAGAGCAGATTTAGATTGTCTAGAGCAGATTTAGATTGTGTAGAGCAGATTTAGATTGTTCAGAGCAGATTTAGATTGTTCAGAGCAGATTTAGATGGTCTAGAGCAGATTTAGATTGTCTAGAGCAGATTTAGATTGTCTAGAGCAGCTTTAGATTGTTCAGAGCAGATTTAGATGGTCTAGAGCAGATTTAGATTGTTCAGAGCAGATTTAGATTGTTCAGAGCAGATTTAGATGGTCTAGAGCAGATTTAGATTGTCTAGAGCAGATTTAGATTGTCTAGAGCAGCTTTAGATTGTTCAGAGCAGATTTAGATTGTCTAGAGCAGCTTTAGATTGTTCAGAGCAGATTTAGATTGTCTAGAGCAGATTTAGATGGTCTAGAGCAGATTTAGATTGTTCAGAGCAGATTTAGATTGTCTAGAGCAGATTTAGATTGTTCAGAGCAGATTTAGATTGTCTAGAGCAGATTTAGATTGTTCAGAGCAGATTTAGATTATGTAGAGCAGATTCAGATTGTCTAGAGCAGATTTAGATTGTCTAGAGCAGATTTAGATTGTTCAGAGCAGATTTAGATTGTTCAGAGCAGATTTAGATTGTCTAGAGCAGATTTAGATTGTATAGAGCAGATTTAGATTGTTCAGAGCAGATTTAGATTGTCTAGAGCAGATTTAGATTGTTCAGAGCAGATTTAGATTGTTCAGTGCAGATTTAGATTGTCTAGAGCAGATTTAGATTGTTCAGAGCAGATTTAGATTGTCTAGAGCAGATTTAGATTGTTCAGAGCAGATTTAGATTGTTCAGAGCAGATTTAGATTGTCTAGAGCAGATTTAGATTGTTCAGAGCAGATTTAGATTATCTAGAGCAGATTTAGATTGTCTAGAGCAGATTTAGATTGTTCAGAGCAGATTTAGATTATCTAGAGCAGATTTAGATTGTCTAGAACAGATTTAGATTGTCTAGAGCAGATTTAGATTGTTCAGAGCAGATTTAGATTATCTAGAGCAGATTTAGATTGTCTAGAACAGATTTAGATTATCTAGAGCAGATTTAGATTGTCTAGAACAGATTTAGATTGTGTAGAGCAGATTTAGATTGTTCAGAGCAGATTTAGATTGTCTAGAGCAGCTTTAGATTGTTCAGAGCAGATTTAGATTATCTAGAGCAGATTTAGATTGTCTAGAACAGATTTAGATTATCTAGAGCAGATTTAGATTGTTCAGAGCAGATTTAGATTGTCTAGAGCAGATTTAGATTGTTCAGAGCAGATTTAGATTGTTCAGAGCAGATTTAGATTGTTCAGTGCAGATTTAGATTGTCTAGAGCAGATTTAGATTGTTCAGAGCAGATTTAGATTGTCTAGAGCAGATTTAGATTGTTCAGAGCAGATTTAGATTATCTAGAGCAGATTTAGATTGTCTAGAACAGATTTAGATTATCTAGAGCAGATTTAGATTGTTCAGAGCAGATTTAGATTGTCTAGAGCAGATTTAGATTGTTCAGAGCAGATTTAGATTGTCTAGAGCAGATGTAGGTTGTTTAGAGCAGATTTAGGTTGTTTAGAGGAGATTTTGTGGGCTATAAGCTCTGCTCTGTGCTGTGCAGTTCTAGGTTTTTAATGCACCCTTAGACCCACCATGTCTGTGCCAACCATAGCAGTAAGCAGCTGGTGATCACGGGTTTTTGCCTCTGGTGGACTGTGCCCTCTCCAGGGTGCAAACCTGGCTGGGAAGATTTGAAGAACCAACTGTTGCCCATGCAGCAGGTTCCCCGTCTCCATGTCACTGATGTCGTCCGAGGGAAGGGCAAGTGCCGATACAGCTTGGCATCAGTGCCGCCACAGAGGTTGTCAGAATATAGTTGTAAGCAACATCAAACTGCCTCAGGGACCCTGGCTGGCAGCGGAGGTTTAAAATTAATGTTTTCCTTCTCTTTGGCGGGCTGCCGTCCAAGGTTGACAAGCCCCACCTGCCTGAGGCAACTGGTTTTGTGGTACCAGTGGTCCACTTCTGCCCCTTCTCTTATCAGTAGAAATGGTTCCACTGGACCTAGTAGCAAAGCCACATGTGAAGGCCAAGAGTTGGACTTGGTTGTCAGAGGCTGTTAGTGACGCACACCATTTGGAGCACTTTATAGGTAGTGGGAGCTTCTCCCCACTACCACCCCCCGGCTATGACAAGCTTAGGAAGCATGATGCCAGTTTAAACATGATCCCATCTGCCAGCTAATGGTCCATATCTTATTCCTTGTCTGTCCATCTGTCTGTCTAAATGCCTCTTAAACATTTCTAGCTAGTCTAGAAATTACTTTTCAGGATGACAGCAGAGAAACCAGCCAGGATTCTGATTTATCTGAGCGTCACGGAGAGGGAGTGATGTGCAGTGGGGAGTGGGCAGGAGATTTAAGATCTATATCCAATGTGAAGCCAAATCTTGCAGTTACTGGCAAGAAAAGCAGGAAAAGCTGTTAACACTCAAGAAGTCAGGAAGCATCTATGGAGAAGCCAGGGTAGTATAGTGGTAGTGAGCACAAGTACCAGTGACCCGGGTTCAATTCCCGTCAATGTCTGTAAGGAGTTGGAACGTTCTCTCCGTAGCCATGTGGGGTTCCTCCGCATGCTCTTGTTTCCACCCTCAGGCCAGTGACATATCACTTGGTAAGTTGTAAACTGTCCGGTGATTGGGCCAGAGTTAAATTGGGGGTTCCTGGGTGGTGCAGCTCGAAGGACCAGCAGGGCTTATTCTGTGCTGTATCTCAATAAATAAAGAAAAAAATAATTAATATAACTGAATAAATAAAAGGAAACTGCTGAACATTTCATCGAATGAAACACAACATAGAACGTTACAGCACAGTACAGGCCCTTCAGCGTAACCTGCTCTGAGGTCAGTCTGACCCTTCCCTCCTACAACAGAAAAGCTGCAGGTGCTGGAAATTGAATTTACTTCCTTCATCCTTTACATCCTTCATATACACGAGAAGTAAAACATCTTTACATTACGCCTCCGTTCAAATGTGCAAAGTGCAATTATAGTAATTTATTATAAATAGTACGTACAACAGGACAGTCAGTATAACATAGAAATGCAGTTATATCAGCATGAATTAATCAGTCTGATGGTCTGGTGGAAGAAGCTGTCCAGAGCCTGTTGGTCCTGGATTTTATGCTATGGTACCATTTCCCGGATGGTAGCAGCTGGAACAGTTTGTGGTTGGGGTGACACAGGTCTCCAATGATCCTTTGGGCCCTTTTTACACACCTGTCTCTGTGAGTGTCCTGAATAGTGGGAAGTTCACATCTACAGATGCGCTGGGCTGTCCGCACCACTCTCTGCAGAGTCCAGCGATTGAGGGAAGTACAGTTTCCATACCAGGCAGTGATGCAGCCAGTCAGGATGCTCTCAATTGTGCCCCTGTAGAAAGTTCTTAGAATTTGGGGGCCCATACCAAACTTTCTCAACCATCTGAGGTGAAAGAGGTGCTGTTGTGCTTTTTTCACCACACAGCTGGTGTGTACAGACCACGTGAGATCCTTGGTGAAGTTTATGCCAAGGAATTTAAAGCCATTCACTCTCTCAACCCAAGATCTATCCATTGGTGTCTACAGGGGTTAGCCTGTCTCCATTCCTCCTGTAATCCACAACCAGCTCTTTTGTTTTTGCGACGTTGAGGGAGAGGTTGTTTTCTTGACACCACTGAGTCAAGGTGATGACTTCCTCTCTGTAGACTGCCTCATTATTATTTGACTTTAGGCAACACAGATAAAATGCTGGAGGAACTCAGTAGGCAGGACTGCCAAAGAGTCTTTGCCCAAAACGTTGACTGCGCTTTTATCCATAGATGCTGCTTGGCCTGCTGAGTTCCTCCAGCACTTTGTGTGTGTTCCTCCTACAAAGGCCTTGATCTTTCTATCATCCATGTGCCTAGGAGTTTCTTAAATATACCTGATATATCTAGCTTTGCAAACATCCAACACCCTCAGTGGAAAAGTTTAATTTAATTGGTTCTGCACAACATTTTGGGTGAAAGGGCCTGTACCTGTTCTGTACTGCTCTATATTCTTTCCATGTGCCTATCTAAGAGTCTCTCAAATGTCCCTAATGGATCTGCCCCTACCACCAGTCTGCATTCTCCAAAGTTCAAACTGACTTTAGATAGATTCACTTCATTGGCCAAAATGGTGAGTTGGTATCTCTCTCTGCAGATGCCGCCTGACCTCCTGAGTATTTGCAGAATTTTCTGTGCCTGTTCGGATAAAATTCCTGGCTCCCTCTTGACGTGGTTGGCAGAGGCCGCAGGGAGCTCTTGGCATCTGTTGAAATGAGTGACTCATTATGTACAGGAAAGAGGGCGGATAAAACTCAACAGGAAATCACTCGGGGAAATAACCCAGAACACGTCTGATCGTTTATTGACGGCAATTGCTCCTCCATAATCTATAAACAGCAATTATCCCTTCTATATTCAACCATTCTTTTCAAACTTTAAATCTGTGCTGGTGGCAATTGCCATGGCAACCACGTGGGCCTGGTTAAACTGAGTTCTCCAACGGTACGTCACACTAAACAGGGCAGATTGGTTAGTCATCAGGTTCTCTGGTGACCTGCCATCTTAGCCCTGATTGGTGGAACATGGGGGCTTGTCAAAGGTGAGGGAAAGGGTGGGGCACACCTCATGAAAAGAACTGCCCTCAATTAACGTGTGAAAGCATGAATTGGAATGTGTCTGATTTTTCTGTGTTTGTGAATGTGAGCTTTTGTGTGTTGTGCCGAGACTTTATCGGGCACTGGTCAGACCCCACTTGGACTATTGTGAGCAGCTTTCAGCCGCTTATCTAAGAAAAGATGAGCTGGCAATGGAGATGCTCCACGGGAGGTTCATGAGAATGATTCCAGGAATGAAAGAGTTAACGTATGAGGAGTGTTTGATGGCTCACTTTTTTTTTAATACACAGTATTTCTGTTTTTGCACATTTTAGACAATAGACAATAGTAGGTGCAGGAGTAGGCCATTCGGCCCTTCTAGCCAGCACCGCCATTCACTGTGATCATGGCTGATCATACACAATCAGTACCCCGTTCCTGCCCTCTCCCCATATCCCTTGACCCCGCTATCTATAAGAGCTCTATCTAACTCTCTCTTGAATGCATCCAGAGACTTGGCCTCCACTGCCTTCTGGGACAGAGCATTCCACATATCCACCACTCTCTGGGTGAAAAAGTTTTTCTGCATCTCTGTTCTAAATGGCCTACCCCTTATTCTTAAACTGTGGCCTCTAGTTCTGGACTCACCCATCAGTGGGAACATGCTTCCTGCCTCCAGTGTGTCCAATCCCTTAATAATCTTATATGTTTCAATCAGATCCCCTCTCATCCTTCTAAATTCCAGTGTATACAAGCCCAGTCGCTCCAATCTTTCAACATATGACAGTCCCGCCATTCCGGGAATTAACCTTGTGAACCTACGCTGCACTCCCTCAATAGCAAGAATGTCCTTCCTCAAATTTGGAGACCAAAATTGCACACAATACTCCAGGTGTGGTCTCACCAGGGCCCTGTACAGCCGCAGAAGGACCTCTTTACTCTTATACTCAATTCCTCTTGTTATAAAAGCCAGCATGCCATTAGCTTTCTTCACTGCCTGCTGTACCTGCATGCTTGCTTTCATTGACTGATGTACAAGAACACCTAGATCTCGTTGTACTTCCCCTTTTCCTAACTTGACTCCATTTAGATAGTAATCTGCCTTCCTGTTCATGCCACCAAAGTGGATAACCTCACATTTATCCACGTTAAACTGCATCTGCCATACATCTGCCCACTCACCCAACCTGCACCCCCATGACAACTGTATCATTACCCAACCTGTCAAAGTCACCCTGCATTCTCATAACATCCTCCTGACACTTCACACTGCCACCCAGCTTTGTGTCATCAGCAAATTTGCTAATGTTACTTTTAATCCCTTCATCTAAATCATTAATGTATATTGTAAACAGCTGCGGTCCCAGCACCGAACCTTGCGGTACCCCACTGGTCACAGCCTGCCATTCCGAAAGGGACCCGTTAATCACTACTCTTTGTTTCCTGTCAGCCAGCCAATTTTCAATCCATGTCAGTATTCTGCCCCCAATACCATGTGCCCTAATTTTGCCCACTAATCTCCTATGTGGGACTTTATCAAAAGCTTTCTGGAAGTCCAGGTACACTACATCCACTGGCTCTCCCTTGTCCATTTTCATAGTTACATCCTCAAAAAAACTCCAGAAGATTATTCAAGCATGATTTTCCCTTCATAAATCCATGCTGACTCGGACTGATCCTTCTACTGCTATCCAAGTGTGTCGTAATTTCCTCTTGTATAATTGACTCCAGCATCTTTCCCACCACTGATGTCAGGCTAACCGGTCTATAATTCCCTGTTTTCTCTCTCCCTCCTTTCTTGAAAAGTGGGACAACATTAGCCACCCTCCAATCAGCAGGAACTGTTCTTGAATCTATAGAATATTGGAAAATGATTACCAATGCGTCCACGATTTCTAGAGCCACCTCTTTAAGTACCCTGGGATGCAGACCATCAGGTCCCGGGGACTTATCAGCCTTCAGACTCAACAGTCTATCCAACACCATTTCTTGCCTAATATAAATTTCCTTCACTTCATCCTTTACCCTAGTTCCTTTGGCCACTATTACATCTGGGAGATTGTTTGTGTCTTCCCTAGTGAAGACAGATCCAAAATACCTGTTCAACTCATCTGCCATTTCCTTGTTACCCATAATAAATTCACCCGTTTCTGTCCTCAATGGCCCAATTTTGGTCTTAACTTTTTTTTTTGCTATTCACATACCTAAAGAAACTTTTACTATCCTCCTTTATATTCTTGGCTAGTTTACCTTCGTACCTCATTTTTTCTTGGCGTATTGCCTTTTTTGTTATCTTCTGTTGCTCGTTAAAAGCTTCCCAGTCCTCTGGTTTCCCGCTCATCTTTGCTATGTTATACTTTTTCTCTTTTATTTTTATACTGCCCTTTACTTCCCTCGTCAGCCATGGCCGCCCCTTACTCCCCTTAGGATCTTTCTTCCTCTTTGGAATGAACCGATCCTGCACCTTCTGCATTATTCCCAGAAATACTTGCCATTGTTGTTCCACTGTCTTCCCTGCTAGGGTATTGTTCCATTGAACTTTGGCCAGCTCCTCCCTCATAGCTCCATAGTTCCCTTTGTTCAACTGTAATACTGACACATCCGATTTTCCCTTCTCCTTCTCAAATTGTAGGTTAAAACATATCATATTGTGGTCACTACCTCCTAATGGTTCCTTTACCTCGAGGTCCCTGATCAAATCCGGTTCATTGCACAACACTAAATCTAGAATTGCCTTCTCCCTGGTAGGCTCCAGTACAAGCTGTTCTAAGAACCCATCTCGGAGGCACTCCACAAACTCCCTTTCTTGGGGTCCAGTACCATTCTGATTCTCCCAGTCTACCTGCATGTTGAAATCCCCCATGACAACTGTATCATTACCTTTGCGACATGCCAATTTTAACTCTTCATTCAACTTACACCCTACATCCAGACTGCTGTTTGGAGGCCTGTAGATAACTCCCATTAGGGTCTTTCTACCCTGAGAATTTCTCAGTTCTATCCATACAGACTCTACATCCCCTGATTCTATGTCCCCCCTCATAAGGGACTGAATATCATTCCTCACCAACAGAGCCACCCCACCCCCTCTACCAGTCAGTCTGTCCTTTCGATAAGATGTATATCCTTGAATATTCATTTCCCAGGCCCTGTCCGCTTGAAGCCATGTCTCAGTTATTCCCACAACATCGTAGTTGTCAATTTCCAACTGAGTCTCAAGCTCATCTACTTTATTCCTTATACTTTGTGCATTCATATATAATACTTTTAATTCATTATTCCCTTCTCCTTTCATATCAATTCCTATTTCACTTGGCCATACTGTATGATCTCTTCTTGAGCTTTCTACTCCATTGATTCTGTTGTCCTTTTTAACTTTTCTTATTTTCACTTTCCCTTTAACTCCATCCTTATATTTCCAGTTCATCCCCTCCCCCCCACTACTTAGTTTAAACACGTCCGTGTTGCAGTGGCAAACCTGTCTGCCAGAATGCTGGTCCCCCGCCTATTAAGGTGCAACCCGTCCCTTTTGTACAATTCATCCCTACCCCAAAACAGATCCCAGTGGTCCAAGAATGTAAATCCTTGCTTCCTGCACCAGTTCCTCAGCCACACATTCAGATCCATTATCTCCCTGTTCCTGCCCTCTCCAGCACGAGGAACTGGAAGCAAACCAGAGATAACCACCCTGGAAGTCCTGCATTTCAGCCTTCTTCCGAGTTCTCTGAAGTCCCGCTGCAGAATGTCCTTCCTCTTCTTCCCGATGTCATTTGTGCCGACATGCACTACCACTTCCGGCTGTTCACCTTCACCCTTGAGGATTCCCTGCAATCGGTCCGTGATGTCCTGGATCCTTGCACCAGGGAGGCAACACACCATCCTTAAATCTCGCCTGTTGCCGCAGAAACCCCTTTCCGTACCTCTTACTATGATAGATTTTAAAAATCTATTTTAATCTATTTTAATAAAATCTATTTTATTTTAATAGATTTTAATAAATCTATTATAATAAAAAATCTATTTTAAATAGATTTTAAAAATCTATTTAACATATGTAATTGATTTACTTGATTATTTATTTATTATTATGTTTTGCTTTATTTATTATTATTATTTTTTCTCTCTGCTATATTACGTATTGCATTGAACTGCTGCTGCTAAGTTAACAAATTTCACAACACATGGCGGTGATAATAAACCTGATTCTGATTCGGATTCTCCGGGCTGGTCCTCGCTGGAGTTTCAAAGAATGAAAGGGAATCTCACTGAATCCTATCAAGTACAGGTAGTCCCCGAGTTACGAACGTCCGACTTTCGGTCAGCTCGTACTTACGAACTGGAGAAGGAGAACGCCGTCCGTCATTTTAAGTCGGATCGTGATGCCGTACGCCATTTTAAGTCATTGCTGTTGACACTGTGTTGAGTGTTTAACTTTGTATTTGGCTTAAATTTTTCTTAGTAAGATTCACCCTGACCCCGCCACCCACCCCCCCCACCCCGTTCCAGTCGGATGGAGGCACAATGAGATCAGCACCGGGCTCGAGAACGGAGATTCGATCCAGTGACAGTCCGCTCCTGTGCCGGTTTGATGTCGATCCAGTGACTCCTGTACCAGCCGTGCCGGGTTGATGTCGAGCTCACAACTCGACTTCATTAAAAAAAACACTGCCACCTCCAGTTTAAATTCCCACGCGGAATACTGCAGAGGATCAAACACCCAAACCCAGCACAGCCCCCACTTGTCCCATTTAACCTGTCTCTGTGCGGTGGTCCTCAGGACCCAGCGGACCTCGGGAGCCGGCGGAGCTCGGGATCTGACGCCCACAGTGTTTCTGTTCCATTGACGGGAAGCGATCGCAATTGAAAATAAAGTGGAAATAATAAAGCGATCAGAAAGAGGTGAAATGCCATCAGTCATTGGAAAAGCGTTAGGCTACAGTCGGTCAACGATCAGAACAATTTTAAAGGATAACGGATAAAGTGAGAATAATGGAGCATGTGAGAGCATGTGAAAGCTGATGAAAGCTACAATTATTACTAAGCAAAACAGTGGTTTAATTATTGGAATGCATACGTTTCTTAAATGTTTTATATGCATAGAAAGGTAAAATATATACCATATACTAAGACAAACGTTTGACTAACTGACGCTAAATAATACTGGATGTACGTGTTCCGACTTACGTACAAATCCGACTTAAAGACGGACTCAGGAATGGAACTCGTACGTAACCCGGGGACTGCCTGTCTTGTAAGGCCTAGATAGTGTGGAAGTGGAGAGATTCCTCTATTGGGGGAGTATAGGACCAGAGGGAACAACCTCAGAATAGTGGGACATCCGTTCAGAACAGAGACGAGGAGGGATTTCTTCAGCCAGAGGGAGGCGAGTGTGTGGAATTCATTGCCACTGACTGCTGTGGATGGCAATCATTAGGTATATTTAAAGCAAGGTTCTTGATGCGTCAAAGGTTCCTGGGAGAAGGCATGAGAGTGGGCTTGAGAGAGTAAATAACTCAGCCATGGTGGAGCAGACTCGATGGGCCAAATGGCCCAATCCTGCTCCATTATCTTCTGGTGTTTTGGTGTGTGGACACAGTAACATGCACTCTGTGGCCAGTTTATTAGGTACACCTGCTCATTAATGCAAATAAATAATCAGCCAATCATGTGGCAACAATTCAATGCATAAAATCTGGCAAACAGGAAGTAATGAGGAACGAAGTAATGGCAGATGAATCTAATGGGTACTTGGCTTCAGTGTTCACTGTGGAAGACACTCGCAGTGTGCCAGAGGTCTGTGAGTGTCAGGGAGCAGGAGTGAGGGCCATTGCTATTACAAAGGAAAAAGTGCTAGGCAAACTGAAAGGTCTTAAGGTGGATAAGTCACCTGGGCCAGATGGACTACATCCCAGAGTCCTGAGAGAGGATGCTGAAGAGATTACAGATGCGTTGGTCATAATCTTTCAAGAATCACTTGATTCTGGCATGTTCCCAGAGGACTGGAAAATTGCAAATGTCACTCCACTCTTTAAGAAGGGAGGAAGGCAAAAGAAAGGAAATAATGGTCAGTTAGCCTAAACTCAGTGGCTGGGAAAGTGTTTGGAGTCTATCATTAAGAATGAAGTTTCCAGGTACTTGGAGACTAATGATAAAATAAGTTAAAGTCAGCACGGTTTCTATGAAGGGAAATCTTGTCTGACAAGCCTGTTAGAGTTCTTCAAGGAAGTAACAAGCAGGGTGGACAAAGGAGAGGCAGTGGATGTCAATTACATGGATTTCCAGAAGGCATTTGATAAGGTGCCACACATGAGGCTACTTAACAAGAAACAATTCTATGGCATTACAGGAAAGATACTGACATGGATAGAGGAATGGCTGACAGGCAAGAGGCAGCAAGTGGGAATAAAAGGGGCCTTTTCTGTTTGGCTGCCAGTGGCTAGTGGTGTTCCTCAGGGACCGCTACTTTTCACATTGTTTGACAATGATTTAGATAATGGAATTGATGGCTTTGTGGCAAAGTTTGCAGATGATACGAAGACAGGCGGAGGGGTAGGTAGTGCTGAGGAAACAATGCAATTGCAGCAGGACTTAGACAAATTGGAAAAATGGGGAAAAAAGTGGCAGATGGAATGTAGTGTTGGGAAATGTACGATGATGCATTTTGGTAAAAGGAACGATAGGGCAGACTATTATCTAAACGGGGAGAAGGTTCAAACATTAGAGGTGCAAAAGGACAGGAGTCCTCATGCAAGACGCCTAGAAGGTTAATGTACAGCTTGTGTCTTTGGTAAAGAAGGCAAATGCAATGTTGACTTTTATTTCAAAGGGAATAGAATATATAAAACCAAGGAGACAATGCTGAGCCTTTATAAGACACTAGTCAGGCTGCATTTGGAGTATTGTTAACAGTTTTGGCCCCAAATCTCAGAAAGGATGTGTTGTCATTGGCGAGTCCAGAGGAGGTTCATCAGGATGATGCTGGGAATGAAGGAGTGAACATATGAGGAGTGTTTGGAAGATTTGGGCCTGTGCTCACAGGAATTTAGAATAATGTGTGGGGATCTCAACAAAACCTGCTGAACGTTGTATGGACTAGATGGGGTGGATGTGGGGAGGATGTTCCCTCTGGTGGGGCTATAGGTACAGCCTCAAAATTGAGGGGCAACCCTATAGAACAGAGGTAAGGAGAATTGTTTTTAGACATTGAGTAGTAAATCTGTGGAATGCTCTACCACAGACCGCGGTGGAGGCCAAGTCAGAAGTTGATTGTTTTCTGATTGGTTGAGGCACTAAAGGATGTGATGAGAAGGTAGGTGTATGGGGTTGAGTGGGATCCAGGATCAGCCATGATGGAATGGTGGGGCAGTCTCAATGGGTTGAATGGCCTAATTCCCCTTCTATGTCTTATTAATGTGGTCAAGAGGTTAAATTGTTCAGACTAAACATCAGAATGGGGAAGAAATGTGATCTAAGTGACTTTGACTATGGAATGATGGTTGGTGCCAGACGGGGTGGTTTGAGTACCTCAGAAACTGCTGATCTCCTGGGATTTTCATGCACAACAGTCTCTAGACGTTACAGATAATGGTGCGATAAAAAATATCCAGTGAGGGGCAGTTCTGTGGGTGGAAACACCTTGTTAATGAGAGAGATCAGAGGAGAATGGGCGGACTGACAGGAGGGTGACAGTAACACAAATAACCACACGTTACAACAGTGGTGTGCAGAAGAGCATCTCTGAATGCTCAGCACATTGAACCTTGAAGTGGATGGGCTACAGCAGCTTTTGTCCCAGCAGCTGTTGTCTGAGTGGACGTCGCCAGAGTGGTGATCTTGAGGCTTTAGCTCTTCGAGGATTCTCTAAAGAGGGGCTTCACTCAGAGAAAGTAAAGGAAAGAAAATCTCAATTTTTTTTTTCATTCTGTTCTTTATATCTGCTCAGTTAGGACAGTAGATATGTCATGGAATGCTGCTTATAGAATGTGGAAAAGCAGGGAGACCTCCAGTGTCCCCGACAACTACAACTTCAAGAAGTGCATCCAGCTGCAGCTGCGAACAAACCACGTTCAGGAGTTGGAGCTGGAGCTGGATGAACTAGACGGCCTAATTCAGCTCTGTATGGTCTTATGGCTTCTCCCGTGAAGCTAATTTACTACCTCATTCTGAATGATTTTCAACATGACCAATTTTGTCTCTTGCTAACGTTTTGGTCTTAAAATAGCTGTGTATGTCTTGTGTTTGAAAAGGATATTAAGTGAATGTCAGAACAGACTTGATGGGCTGAATGGCCTAATCCCGCTTCTATGTCTTATGACTTCATGGCATGAATTCGCTTTCAGCTTGCTTGATGATTCTTTTAGAATCAATATCAGGTTTAATATCACTGGCATATGTCGCTAAGTTTTTGGATTTGTCTTAGTTTTAAAAAAAGCCTTCTTAACCAGGTCCTCAATATCTCTCAAAGAAAAAGGTTCTCTAAACCTGTTGGCCTTTGTCTTTATTCTGACAAAAACATACAAACGCAGTACTCTCAATGTTTCAAAATTTTGAGTTGCTGAGAGCAATTCCAATATGCCTGCAAGAGAACGAATCTCAATAGTTTATGAAAAACTGTGCATAAAGAAAGACTGACTAACAAACAATACGCAAAAGAAGACAAACTGCAAAAAATACTGAGAACATGAGTTGTAGGGTCCTTGAAAGTGAGTCTATAGGTTGTTGAGTGTTGAGGCCAGTGAAGTTATCCGCGCTGGTTCAGGAGCCTGATGGTTGAGATGTTGGTTTCACTACATTGCAGGTCTGTGCAGACTGCTGGGGACCTCTGACACTGACAAGCAAATTGCAGAGATGAAGAAGGAGAAGGAGGAGATCGAGAAGGAGCCAAAGGTCTCCATTGCACAGTTATTCTGCTCCTCCAATTACCGACAGCCCATCACTGTGGCACTGATGCTGCACATCTCCCAGCAGTTCTCCGGTATCAATGCGGTGAGTAGGGTTGTCTTTGGAACCCCAACATTAATGCATCCGGGACTCCGAGTGTGCAGGCCTCTTTATCTGATGTATCTAACGTTGGGTCCGTAAGATATAGGCGCAGGATTAGGCCATTCAGTCTATCGAGTCTGCTCCGCCATTTGATCATGGCTGATCCATTTCCCTCTCAACCCCATTCTCCCGCCTTCATCCTGTAACCTTTCACGCCCTGACTAATCAAAAACCTACCAACCTCTGTCGAAAGTACACCCAATGACTCGGCTGTCTCAGCTGCCCATGGCAATCAATTCCAGATTCACCACCCTCTGGCTAAAGAAATTCCTCTTCATCTCTGTTCTGAGGTTCTAAATGGGCTTCTCTCTATTCTGACGCTGTGTCCTCTGGTCCTAGACTCTCCCCCTATAGGACACATTCTCTCCACATCCAATCTATCTAGTCCTTTCAACATTTGATAGCTTTGAATGAAACCCCTCCTCATTCTTCTAAATTCCAGTGAATAGAGGCCCAGAGCCATTAGTTGATCTTCATATGATGAACCTTTCATTCTGGAATAATTTTCATGAACCTCCTTTGAACCCTCTCAAATGTCAAAACATCCTTTCTTAGATAAAGGGCCCAAACCTGCTAACAATACTCAAAGTGAGGCCTCACCAATGCCTTATGTGTCCACCCTGTATCAAACGTTCGATCCACCCCGTGTCAGACGTTCCATCCACCCCGTGTCAGACGTTCGATCCACCCCGTGTCAGACGTTCGATCCACCCCGTGTCAGACGTTCGATCCACCCTGTATCAGATGTTCGATCCACCCCATTTCAGATGCTTGGACCATACACAACATCTGGTGTAGGATTCAAGTTCCAGCCCATCCTATCCTCATTCCTGATGTTGAAATCACCATTCTGGTTCTGTTCCCACCTCCTTTAGAAATTAAAGATGAGCTTTATTCATCACATGTTCATCAAAAGACACTATGGAGTATACACAGTACAAGAATGTGCTGGAGGTTGATAGGTTCTTGACTAGTTGGAGGTTCATAGGTTAGGGAGAATGAGGTTGAGAGGGAAATGGATCAGCTATGATGAAATGGTGTAGCAGACCTGATGGACTGACTGGCCTAATTCTACACCTATGTCTAATGGTTTTCTACTCCGCTGTGCACAGTTTCTCAGTCTCTTGTGAGCTGTTGATGTTGTCTACGTGGATTTTAGTCAGGCATTTGACAAGTTTCCTCTTGGGAGGCCAATCCGTAACATTAAGTTGCATGAGTTCCACTAGAGAACCTGGGAGAGGCCCATGTTGTCACAGGGAGAAAGTGCAAACTCCACTTGAACAATGTCAAAGGTCTGTATTGAGCTCGGAGGTCCTAGAACTACTCTCTGAGCCACTATTTGTCTGGGGATCAGTCTTTCCCCCTCACTCTCCATCTCTCCCTTCCTCTCTCTCTTTCACTCACTCACTTCCTCTTTCCTTCTCTCCATCTCTCTATCTCTATCCCTCTCTCCCTATCTCTATCTCTCCCCCCTCTCTTTCTCTCCCGCTCTCCCTCCCATCTGGAAACTGAGCCAATCAACAGAGTGGGAATTGCTTGAATTAATCATTGCCCACACACAGTACTGACACTTTTCCCCTTTCTTTAACTCTGTTAATGCAGAGTGGCTCGGCTTCAGAGCTCAATCCCAACCTCCACCACTCTAGGTGTAGAGTTTGCACTTTCTCCCTGTGATAACGTGGGCTTCTCCTGGGTTCTCTAGTGGAACCCATGCAACTTCCCAAGAGGAAACTTGTCAAATGCCTAACTAAAATCACAGGAATAAAAGGCGTGAAGCTATGAGGAAGAAGTGGGGTGGGGAGGAAGGGTCCCTGTGTCTAATTGGTTGTGTTGGCACCGATAAACTGAACTCTGAAAACTTGCACTCATTCCTCAAGCACACCTCATTTACTTGTGCACAAGGAGAACAGCATGCACCTTGTCACTAAACTGTTCTGAAGTTTGAACACAGAAAGACTATTTTATACAGTAGTGACTAATTGGATGCAGATACTGACTGATTGGTAACATTGTGTATGTTCCAATTCCTTATTAGTGCAATCAATCACTAAGACACTACTGTGTTTATAGTCAATAGAATCTCCACATTGAGGCACTCAGTGGGTCAGGATCAACCATGGATGTTACACACCACCTCTCTAAGTAACACACAAGCCAGCCAGTACAAACCAGTTACAAATTTGATTAGGGAGCTTAAGGTAAAGGAATCCTTGGGAAGCACTGAAATCACCCTACAGTTTAAAACGGAGAAGATAAAGTAAGATGTATCAGTATTACAATGGAGTAAAGGGAATTACAGAGGCATGAGAGAGGAGCTAGCCGAAGTTGATTGGAAGGGAACACTAGCTGGGATGGTGGCAGAACAGCAACGGAGTTTCTGGGAGCAACTTGGAAGATGCAGGATGGATACATCAAATATGAAGAAATGTTCTAAAGGCAGGATGATGCAACTGTACTGACAATGGAAGTCAAAGTCAACATAAAAGCAAAAGAGAAGGCATATAATAAAGCATAATTTAGTGGGAATTTAGAGGATTGGGAAGGTTTAAAAATCCAACAGAATGTAACTAAAAAAGCTATACAGAGGGAGAGGATGGAATACAAAGGCAAGTGAGCCAATATTATCAAAGAGAGTACCAAAAGTTTTTTTCAAATATATAAAGAGTAAAAGAGAGGTGAGATTAAATATCAGACCACTGGGAAATTATGCTAGAGAGAGAGAGTAATGGGGGGCAAGGAAATGGCGTATTTTGCATCAGTCTTCACTGTGGAAGACGCTAGCAGTATGCTGGAAGTTTGATTGTGTCAGAGGGCAGAAATGTGTGAAGATGCAGTTACTAGGGAGAAGTTGCTTGGAGACTGAAAGGCAGCTAAGTCACCTGGACCTGATGGACTACACCCCAGGGTTCTGAAGAGATTGTGGAGGGATTAGGGATGCCTCCAGAATCTCTTCAGAAATGATCTTTCAAGAATCACTAAATTTCGGCATGGTTCCAGAGAACTGGAAAAGTGCAAATGTCACTCTTCTCTTCAAGAAGAGAGGAAGGCAGCAGAAAGGAAATTAAAGGCCAGTTAGCCTGACCTCAGTGGTTAGGAAGATGTAGGAGTTGATTGTCAAGGATTTGGGTATTTGGAGGCACATGATAAAATAATAGGACAAAGTCAGCATGGTTTCCTTAAGGGAAAATCTGGCCTGATAAACTTTATGGGATTCTTTCAGGAAATAACAAGCCGAATAGACAAAGGAGAATCGGTAAATGCTGTGTATTTGACAAGGTGCCACCCTGAGGCTGCTAACAAGATGAGAGCAGCTTAACAGGAAAGATGCCAGCATGGATTGGCTGATTGGTAAGAGGCAAAGACTGGAAATAAAGAGAGTCTTTTCCGGTTTGGCTGTGGTGACTAGTGATGTTCCACAGGGATCTGTGTTGGGACCGCTTCTTTGTACATTACATATCAATGATTTTGATGATGGAATTGATAGGAGGAGAAGCTTGCATACAATATGAAGATAGGAGGAGATTCAGGTAGTTTTGAGGAAGCAGAGAGGCTACAGAGGGACTTAGACAGATTAGGAGAATGGGCAAAGAAGTGACAAATAGAATACAGTGTTGGGACGTGTATGGTCATGCACTTTGGTAGAAGGAACAAAAGCATAGACTATTTTCCAAATGGGGAAAAAAGTTCTAGAATGTGAGGTGCAAAGGGATTTGGGATTGTTCATGCAGGATTCCCTAAAGGTGAACTGGCAGGTTGGGTCAGTGGTGAGGAAGGCAAATGCAATGTTAGCATTCGTTTTGAGAGGACTAGAGTATGAAGGCGAAGTTGTAATTCTGAGGCTTCATAACGCACTGGTGAGGCCTCACTTGGAGTATTCTGAGCAGTTTAAAGACCATAAGACTTGGGAGCAGAATTAGGCCATTCGACCCATCAAATCCACTCTGCCATTTCATCACAGCTGATCCTGGATCCCATTCAACCCCATACACCTGCCTTTTCACCATATCCCTTGATACCCCAACCAATCCAGAACCTATCAACTTCTGCTTTGAATAAACTACAGATTTGGCCTCCACTGCAATCAATGGCAGTGCATTCCACAGATTCACCACTCTTTGGCTAAAAAATAATCCTCCTTACTTCTGTTTTAAAAGGTCACCTCTCAATTTTGAGTCTCTGTCCTCTAGTTCTGGGTACCCCCATCAAAGGAAACATCCTCTCCACCTCCATCTTATCTAGTCCTTTCAACGTTCAGTTGGTTTCAATGAGAACCCCACACATTCTTCTAAATTCCAGTGAGTACAGGCCCAAAGCTGCTAAACGCTTCTCATATGTTAACCCCTTCATTCCTGAAATCATCTTCGTGAACCTCCTCTGGACCCTCTCCAATGACAACACATCCTTTCTGAGATAAGAGGCCCAGACTGTTGATAATAACAGAAGTGTGGCTGACCACTGTCTTATAAAACTCCAGCATTATCTCCTTGTTTACATATTCTATTCCCCTCGAAATAAGCACCAACATTGCATTGGCTTCTTCACCACAGACTCAATCTATGAATTAACCTTCTGGGAGTCTTGCACAAGGACTCCTAAGTCCCTCTGCACCTCTGATGTTTGAATTTTCTCCTCATTTATATAATAGTCTGCACTATTGTTCCTTTTACCATACATTTCCCAATACTGTATTCCATCTGCCACTTTTTTGTCCATTCTTCCAATTTGTCCAGGTCCTGCTGCAATTAAAGCACTACCTACCCCTCCACCTAGCTTCATATCAACCACAAACTTTGCCACAATGCCATCAATTCCATTATCTAGAGCTTTGACAAACAATGTGAAAAGTGGTGGTCCCAATGCTGACCCCTGAGGAACACCACTAATCACCAGCAGCCAACCAGAAAAGCCCCCTTTATTCCCACTCACTGCCTCCTGCCTGTCAGCCATTCCACTATCCATGTCAGTATCTTTCCTGTAACACCATAGATTTTATCTTGTTAAGCAGCCTCATGTGAGGCATCTTATCAAATGCCTTCTGAAAATCTAGGTAAATGACACCCACTGCCTCTTCTTTGTCCACCCTGCTTGTTACTTCCTCAAACAACTCTAACAGATTTCTCAGGCAAGATTTCCATTGACAGTAACCATGCTGAGTTTGACTTATTTTATCATTAGTCTCCAAGTACCCCGAAACCTCATCCTTAATAATGGACTCCAACATATTCTCAACCTCTGAAGTCCGGCTAACTGGCCTATAACTTCCTTTCTTTTGTCTTCCTCCTTTCTTAAAGAGTGGAGCGACATTTGCAATTTTCCAGTCCTCCAAGACCATGCCAGAATCAAGTGATTCCTGAAAGATCATGACTAATGCATCTGTTATCTCTTCAGCAACCCCTCTCAGGACTCTGAGATGTAGTCCATCTGACCCAGGTGACTTATCCACCTGAAGACCTTTCAGTTTGCCTAGCACTTTTTCCTTTGTAATGGCAATGACACTCACTCCTGCTCCCTGACACTCACAGACCTCTGGCACACTGCTAGTGTCTTCCACAGTAAATCTGAAGCAAAGTACTTATTAAGTTCATCTGCCATTTCTTTGTCCCCCATTACTACCTCACCAGCATCATGTCCAGTGGTCCAATTGTCAATTCTCCCCTCCCTTTTATTTTATGTAACTGGAAAAACTTTTGGTATCCTGCTTTATAGTTTGCCCTCATATTTCATCTTTTCCTTCTTATAGCTTTTTAGTTGCCTTTTGTTGGATTTTAAAAGCTTCCCAGTCATCCAACTTGCCACTCACTTTTGCCACCTTATCTGCCCTTTCCTTGGCTTCTATGCAATCCTTCCCTTGTTAGCCACGGTTAACCCCTGCCATTTGAGAACCTCTTTTTCTGTGGGACATATCTATCCTGTACCTTGTGAACAGTTTGGGGCCTCTTATCTGAGAAAGGATATCCTGATATTGGAGAGGGTTCAAAGGAAGGTCAGGGAAATGATTACATGAATGAAAGACATTATATGAGGGGTATTTGATGGCTCTGGGCCTGTAATCACTGGGATTTAGAAGAATGAGGGAGTTTCACATTGAAATCTATCAAATGGTGAAAGGCCTAGATCAAGTGGATATGGAGAGGATGTTTCCTGTCGTGGGGGAGTCTGGGACCGGGGGCATAGCCTCAAAATAGAGGGATGACCATTTAGAATGGAGATGAGGAGGAATTTCTTTAGAAAGAGGGTGTGAATCTGTGGAATTTGTTGCAACAGGTGGCTGTGGAGGCCAGATTATTTGGTATTTTTAAAGTGGAGGAAGATAGGTTCTTGATAAATCAGTGCATGAAATTAGTACTGCATCAGATCTGGAGTAACAATTATTTTGTTCTCATTAGTACTGGTGTATAGGAAATGATATTAAACAATCTTGAATCTTGCATTAATAGTTTAGAATTAGTTAATTGACTGACCAATAGTAAGTGTCACTCCGTTTACATCCTTATCCGGGCTTGGCATGACAAATGGCTCCTGTCCCCAGCTGTGCAAAGGGAACCTATGCTCTTCCTAGTCCTCACATACCTGGGCTGACCATCTTGCTCCTTCAACCTTCCATCATGGGTAAAGCCCTCCCCACTACTGGGCTCCTCTTCACGAAGTGCTGTCACAGAAAAGTAGCATCCGTCATTAAGGACTACTCACCATCCAGGCCGTGCTCTCTTCTCGCTGCTGCTATCAGGATGGAGGTCCAGGAGCCTCAGGACTCACACCACCAGGTTCAGAAACAGTTATTACCCCTCAACCATCAGGCTCCTGAGCCAGAGGGGATAACTTCACTGACCTCAACCCTGAACTGATTCCATAACTCATGGATTCACTTTCAAGACTCTACAACTCAAGTTCTCAATATTATTTATTAGTATTTTTGTGTTGTACAGGTTGCTGTCTTTTGCACATTGGATATTTGCCCTTCCTGTTGGGCAAGGTCTTTCATTAATTTTGTTGTGTTTCTTTGTACCTACTGAGAATGACCACAGGACAATGAAACTTCAGGCAGTGTATGGTGACGTAAACGTACTGTGATAACTCCAACACTTTGGAACTTTGATGGACTGAATGGTCTCTCCTCTGTCAAATCATTCTATCGGGCTTCTGATCCTCAGACTGCTGCTGCATACTATGGACCTGCCCCTGTCTCGTCAGGTCCCTGTTAGATGGGTAACCTCTTTGCACGTTTACTGTCCGCTACGGCACCCGGTTTCTCTTCCACTCTGTAAGCGTTTGTTGTTCTTTACCCTCCAGATTTTTTACTACTCAACCGCCATCTTCCGCCAGGCCGGGCTGTCTCAGCCAACATACGCCACGATTGGGGTGGGGGTCATCAACACAATCTTCACTGTGGTCTCGGTAAGTAACCAGGAGTGATAATTTTGTGGGATATGGTTATTGGGTTAATGGGACATGACAGCTGAATTAGGCTATTCGGCCCATCAAGTCTGCTCCATCATGGCTGATTTATTATCCCCCTCAACAACATTAAGACCGTAAGACCAGTCTGCTCCACCATTCAATCATGGGGTGATCCAATTCTTCCAGTCATTCCCACTCCCCTGCCTTCTCCCCATATACCCTTTTGATGCCCTGACTAATCAAAAAACTATCTATCTCTGCCTTAAATGCACCCAGTGACTTGGCCTCCACAGCCCTCATAGAACTCCACTGGTAACGGCAGTCAGCCAGAATAGGAACCCTTTATTCAGCCAATGCTCCACCCATGCTAGTAACACCACTGTGATTCCATGGGCTTTTATCTTGCTAAGCAGTCTCATGTGCGGCACCTTGTCAAAGACCCTCTGAAAATCCAAGTACACCACGTCTACTACATCTCCTTTGTCTACCCTGCTTGTAATTTCCTCAAAGAATTGCAGTGGGTTTGTCAGGCAGGATTTTCCTTTCAGGAAACCATGCTGGCTTTGGCCCATCTTGTCATGTACCTCCAGGTATTCAATCATGTCATCCCTAACAATCGATTCCATCAACTTCCCAGCCACTGATATCAGGCTAACAGGTCTATAGCTTCCTTTCTGTTGCCTCCCATCCTTCTTAAATAGCGGAGTAACATTCTTCTGCCTTCTCCCCGTAACCTTTGATCCGCTGACTAATCAACCTCCACTTTAAACATACACAATGACTTTGCCTCCACAATATTCTGTCATTAAGAATTTCACAGATTCACAGCAGTTTCTGAGGTACTCAGACCACCCTGTCTGGCACCAACAAACATTCCACAGTCAAAGTCACTTAGATCACGTTTCTTCCCCATTCTTTGGTCTGAACAACAACAGAGCCTCTTGACCATGCCTACATACCTTTGGCATTGAGTTGCTGCCATGTGATTGGCTGATTAGATATCTGCATTAACAAGAGTTGTACAGCCACTGAATGTGTATATATTACCCATTGTAACTTACAGTATTTCATGCCTTTCACTATATCAGTGCTGCAAAACAGCAAATTTCAGAATCAGAGTCCAGTTCAATATCACTGACATACGCTGTGAAATGTGTTGTTTTGTGGCAGCCGTACAGTGCAATTCATAACGGTAAAAAAACTGTAAATTACAGTAAGTATATATAAAAGTTAGATTCAGTAAGTCATGCAAAAAGCATGAAGAAGTGTTTTTGTCCATTCAGAAATCTAAAGGCAGAGGGGAAGAAGTTGTTCTGAAGCCTCCAGACTCCTATTTTCACCTTCCTGTTGGTGCAGGGAGTACTGAGGCGTGGGCGATCAACGCTGCTGTTGCCTGTGAAAGAATAAATCAAGGGAAAGGCGTGTGCCTCCAGCTGCTTGAAGTGACACGTGTGCGTCTCTCTCTAGGTCTTCCTGGTGGAGCACGCTGGCCGCAGGAGCCTCTTCATAGTGGGCCTGGCTGGGATGTGTAGCTGTGCCATTCTCCTGACGTTCGGCCTGGCTCTGCAGGTGAGCGACCACTTGGCGCTAAAAATTCGGACCCCGGGAATGCGAGGCCATGCTCTCTTCTTGCTGCTTCCATCGAGAAGGAGGTACAGGAGCCTCAGGTCAAGGAATCGTTAATACCCCTCGGCCATCTCTGGCTCTTGAACCAGGATGAATAACTTTCACTCACCTCAACACTAAACTGAATGCTTAACCTTTGGACTCACTTTCAAGGACTCTCCAACTCATCTTCTCAACATTATTCTGTTTTTTGTATTTGCACAGTTGGTCCTCTTTTGCACATTGGTTGTTTGTCCATCTTTGTGTGTAGATTTTCATTGATTCTATTGTGTTTCTCTGTATCTATTGAGTGTTCACAGGAAAACGAATCTCAGGGTGGTGTATGGTGACATTTATGTACTTTGATAATAAATTTACTTTGAACCTTAAACTTTGAAGCCAACTCAGCACCGTGGGAGCAAATGTCAAAGTCTCAGTGGAGGTCAGACAGAATCGGGTTTAGTATGACTGACAAGTGACGAGGGTGCAGAGGAGATTTACCAGGATGCTGTCTGGATTAGAGAGGGTGCAGAGGAGATTTACCAGGATGCTGCCTGGATTAGAGAGGGTGCAGAAGAGATTCACCAGGATGCTGCCTGGATTAGAGAGGGTGCAGAGGAGATTTACCAGGGTGCTACCCAGATTAGAGAGGGTGCAGAGGAGATTTACCAGGGTGCTACCCAGATTAGAGAGGGTGCAGAGGAGATTTACCAGGGTGCTACCCGGATTAGAGAGGGTGCAGAGGAGATTCACCAGGGTGCTACCCGGATTAGAGAGCGTGTTTTAGGACGACAGGCTGGGGAAACCAGGGCTTCTCTCTTTGGAGCGAAGGAGAATGAGAGCTGACTTATTAGAGGTGTGCAAGATGATAAGAGGCGTAGATCGAGTGTGTAGCCAGAAACGTTTTTCCGGGGAGGAAACACCTATTATGAGGGGAGATAATTTTAAGGTGATTGGAGGGAAGAATAGGGGTTTTCAGAGGTAGATTTTTTACATAGAGAATGGTGGGTACATGGAACGGGGGTCTGGTAGAGGTAGGTAGATTAGGGACATTTAAGAGACTCTTAAATAGGCACATGGATGATAGAAAACTGGAGGGTTATGTGGGAGGGAAGGGTTAGATTGATCTTGGAGTAGTTTAAAAAGTCAACACAACATGGTGGGCTGAAGGGTCTGCAGAGTTCTAACTTCATAGTGGCAGATGGGAAGCCATCTCCCCCATCTCCTTCAGTGTGAGTCCCTGTCTCTGCTCTCTTCCTACAAGGGTAAAGACCCAGTGGTTCTCAGCATGTTGATTGTTTTTCTTTAACCCCTGGTGTCTCTGAGGCCTTCATGACCATCTCCCTCTCCTCTCTCCCTCCCTCAGCACACGTACACCTGGATGAGCTACGTCAGCATGGTGGCCATCTTCCTCTACGTCGCCTTCTTCGAGATTGGGCCGGGCCCGATCGCCTGGTTCATTGCGGCCGAGCTGTTCAGCCAGGGACCCCGGCCGGCGGCGGTCACCATCGCCGGCTTCTGCAACTGGACCTGCAACTTCCTGGTGGGCATGTGCTTCCCCTACATTGCGGTAAGTCTCCGTCGATCACAGCCGCACCTGACCCGTGTTCCAGCCCCATTCCTGCCCAGGCGGCCCTCTCCAGCACAATGAGGACCAACCGAAAGGCAAAACGGCTTAACTTGAAGGAGATTGGAGGGAAGGATGGGGGGATGTCAGCAAGTGGGGCTGTATGGAACACATTGCCAGGGCTGCTGGTAGAGACAGATCCATTAGGGACTTTTCAAAACTCTTAGACAGGATGATAGAAAATAGAGGGCAAGAGTTTGATTGATCTTGGAGTACATTATAAGCTCAGTACACCATCATCAGGCCAAAGGCAGAGTGATTATACATGATGGAATGACGAAGCAGACTCGATGGGCTGAATGGCCTGATTCTGCTCCTATGTTTTATGATCTTATGGTCTAATGCCTGTACTGTTCCATGTTCTAATGGAGCACAGAAAAATAGAGGGCTATGGGTAACCCTAGGTAATTTCTCAGGTAAGGACATGTTTGGCACAGCTTTGTGGGCCAAAGAATCTGTATTGTGCTGTAGGTTTTCTATATTTCTATATATAGTTAATGAAGGTTGTCATAGCCGGGGGGAGTGGGGGTTGGAAGTGGGGATAAGCTCCCACTACCTATTAAATGCTCCCAATGCATTCATCTCAAATAGCCTCTGACACCCAAGTCCAGCTCCTGGCCTTCACATTAGGCTTAGCTACTGAGCCTGGCGGAGCCGTTTCTAACAACAGGAGAAGGGGTAAAGGCGGGTTAGTGGCACCTGAAGAACAGTAACTTCAGGCAGACGGGCTCGTCAGCCACGTTGGCAGCTCATCAAGGAGAAGGAAAGCTCTGATCTCAAACCTCAGCTATACACACCCACGGGGAAGGCTTTGGGAGTAAACCCTGAGGAAAATTCTGGAAATGGAGTCACGAAGGCAGTCTTACGTTGAGTTCAACACTGACTGGCATCTCTTGCAACGTTGCTGGTGCCAAACCATATTGGTGTCTGCCATTGCTTTGAATTCGTCAGTTGAGTGGGGGTGGGGCTGCTACAACTTGCTCTCGGTATCGTACTGCCCTGGCTTGTATATCGTAAACAGCCAGGACGCAACACCGTTCTCAACCCCAACCGATGGAGGGCCTGTCTCTATAGCTACGCTCCCAAAATCCATCGTACCCAGGACTTTCCTGGGGTTGGACGTAAAACACAAAACATAGACATACAATATGCAGCAGGACAGTGTAGCGTGCTTTACAGGACCAGCGATCAGGGTTTAAAACCCCTCACTGTGTGTAAGAGTTTGACCGCATGGGTTTCCTCCTACACTCCAAATATGAACAGACTCGGGTTAGTAAGTTAAGGGCAAGCCATGTTATCACCTGTGGACTGCCCCCAGCACATCCTCAGACTCTGGTTGATTTCACTGTACGTTTCGATGTTTCAATGTACATGCGACTAATAAAGACAATCTATCTGTTTATTCTCTACAACAGTGAAGCAGGAACAGGCCCCTAGCTCCTGAACTAAATAAGTTAGTGACATGTAATTAAACCAATCCTTTCTTCCTGAACGCGATCCATACCCCTCCCTTTTCGGCATACTCTGCTTAAAAACTTCTTAAATGGCTTGATGATATCTGCCGCTACCACCACGCCTGGCAGTGCAAAGAACTCCACAGCTGGCTAAAGGAATTCCTCCTCACCTCTGCTCCAAAGGGCTGTCCTAGTATTCTGAGGTTGTGTCCACCACTATAGGAAACATTCTCTCCGCATCCACTCTACCTAGGCCTTTAAATATTCGGTAGGTTTCAATGAGATGCCCCCTCCTATTCCTCTACACTCCAGAGAGTACATGTCCAGAGTCATCCAACACTCCTTGTGCAGTACATTAAACCTGTCATTCTTGGAATCATTGTTGTGAATGTCCTCTGGACCTCCTCCAATGCCAGCATATCCTTCCTTAGATAAGGGGTTGAAATCCAAGCAGCCTGGTAAACCTCTTCTGCAGCCTCCCCAAATCCTCAAGCCCTTCGTATGGTGGGACGATCAGAACTGTATTCAATACTCCAGATATGGTCTAACTGGAGTTTTATAAGTTACAACATAACTTCAGGACTTTTGAATTCAGTGCCTCGACTATTAAAGGAAAGTGTGCCATTTGCTTCTGATGTTTTTAATCTTCTTTCTTCAGAAGTCAAGAAAGAGGCACAAATTTTGTTACTTCATGATTATTTTATTGTATTAATAGAACAAAAGAGTTGAACAGAGTGATAGAGACTACTAAACAAAGAGAGAGAACTAAGATGGCATGTAGCATAGAACAGATTTTTTTATACCCACGGATAAGGTAAAATTCCATTCGAATTTATGGATAGAAGTTAACTAATTGGAAAGTCATTATTCAAATAGTGCTGTACAAAGAAGCTTCCAGAGTGTTCCAGAATTCCCGCAATTACGGACATTTACACTACACGCTGCATCCGCAAAGCAAACAGCATTATGAAGGATCCCACGCACCCCTCATACAAACTCTTCTCCTTCCTGCCATCTGGGAAGAGGCACCAAAGCATTCGGGCTCTCACGACCAGACTATGTAACAGTTTCTTCCCCCAAGCCATCAGACTCCTCAATACCCGAAGCCTGGACTGACACCAACTTACTGCCCTATTGTCTTGTTTATTATTTATTGTCATGCCTGCACTGTTTTGTGCATTTTATGCAGTCCTGTGTAGGTCTGTAGTCTAGTGTAGTTTTTCTCTGTGTTGTTTTTTACATAGTTCAGTCTAGTTTTTGTACTGTGTCATGCAACACCATGGTCCTGAAAAAACGTTGACCCATGTTTATTGTGTACTGTACCAGCAGTTATGGTCGAAATGACAATAAAAGTGACTTGAATTATACTGTGTATAACAACTATGAGGCTCTCCATTGGTCAAGGTCGACCATGGATATTGTGACACGCAAGCCAGGGCAGTACGATATGGAGAGCAAACCGCGTAGCGGGCTCCCCCTCTCCACACACCTAATGAACCCAAAGGAACGGCAGAGACCGATACAGTTTGGTACCAGCAGCGTCACAGGAGTTGTGAACTCAATGTAAGACTGCCTTAGGGACTCCAGATTTTCCCTCGTTTACTCTCTCGGCCTCCGTCATGAGTAGGTGTAGCCTCAAGGCAGCAGAGGTTTGAGATCAGAGTTCTTCTTCTCCTAGATGAGCTGACGACCATGGCTGACGAGCCCCAACTGCCCAAAGCGGCTGGTTTTAAGGCAGGGGTAACCCCTCCTTCTGTAAGGAGAAACAGTTCCACCAGGCTTAGTAGCTAAGCCACACGTGAAGGCCAGGAGTTGTGCTGATTGTCAGAGGGTGTTAGAGATGAGTGCCATTAGGAGCTTGTCCCCACTACCTCCCTCGGCTATAACAGCCTGAAGGAAGCTTCAGAGGCACATTAAACTTGCATGTACATATTGTAGCCACTAGGAAATAGTTACCTGTATATAAGTGATTATATAAAATGCAAACAGATATTTAATTTTAAAACTGCAGTTAAAACATCAATTAAACAGTCTAACCTAGAGTTAAAGAGTCTGATCCAACACTGTAGCCAGTGACAGGGAGCTATGAACTGCAGTATCCCTCTGTACCTTCACACTATTCACTGTTATTTCTGTTCATATTTCAACACATTATTTAGATGCTACACAGTATTATAATACATTTCCAAATGAACTAATGAAGTTTAAAGTGATTGTGGGAGCTGGTGCCGGTGTTTCACGAGAGGGTGGAAATAGCTGGGGATAAAGAAAGTTGGACCTTGGAATAAGGAAATCATATCCCAGGTACAAAACACAGGGAATGTTGAATCATTAGCATAATCCAAAACCCTGGGGAGAGAACGGAGCTGTGGGGAGTGATACCGAGTGGACTGTGGGGAGAGAGTGGGTCAGTGGGATTAGTTTGGGGACTGACACAGGACTGTGAGGAGAGAGTGGGACAGTGGGATTAGTTTGGGGACTGATACAGGACTGTGAGGAGAGAGTGGGTCAGTGGGATTAGTTTGGGGACTGCTACAGGACTGTGGGGAGAGAGTGGGACAATGGGATTAGTTTGGGGACTAATACAGGACTGTGGGGAGAGAGTGGGACAGGGGGATTAGTTTGGGGACTGATACAGGACTGTAGGGAGAGAGTGGGACAGTGGGATCAGTCTGGGGACTGATACAGGACTGTGGGGAGAGAGTGGGTCAGTGGGATCAGTCTGGGGACTGATACAGGACTGTGAGGAGAGAGTGGGTCAGTGGGATCAGTCTGGGGACTGACACAGGACTGTGAGGAGAGAGTGGGACAATGGGATTAGTTTGGGGACTGATACAGGACTGTGGGGAGAGAGTGGGACAGGGGGATTAGTTTGGGGACTGATACAGGACTGTGGGGAGAGAGTGGGACAGTGGGATTAGTTTGGGGACTGACACAGGACTGTGAGGAGAGAGTGGGACAGTGGGATTAGTTTGGGGACTGATGCAGGACTGTGGGGAGAGAGTGGGACAGTGGGATCAGTCTGGGGACTGATACAGGACTGTGGGGAGAGAGTGGGTCAGTGGGATTAGTTTGGGGACTGATACAGGACTGTGGGGAGAGAGTGGGACAGTGGGATTAGTTTGGGGACTGATACAGGACTGTGGGGAGAGAGTGGGACAGTGGGATTAGTTTGGGGACTGATACAGGACTGTGGGGAGAGAGTGGGTCAGTGGGATTAGTTTGGGGACTGACACAGGACTGTGGGGAGAGAGTGGGACAGGGGGATTAGTTTGGGGACTGATACAGGACTGTGGGGAGAGAGTGGGACAGGGGGATTAGTTTGGGGACTGATACAGGACTGTGGGGAGAGAGTGGGACAGTGGGATTAGTTTGGGGACTGACACAGGACTGTGAGGAGAGAGTGGGACAGTGGGATTAGTTTGGGGACTGATGCAGGACTGTGGGGAGAGAGTGGGACAGTGGGATCAGTCTGGGGACTGATACAGGACTGTGGGGAGAGAGTGGGTCAGTGGGATTAGTTTGGGGACTGATACAGGACTGTGGGGAGAGAGTGGGACAGTGGGATTAGTTTGGGGACTGATACAGGACTGTGGGGAGAGAGTGGGACAGTGGGATTAGTTTGGGGACTGATACAGGACTGTGGGGAGAGAGTGGGTCAGTGGGATTAGTTTGGGGACTGACACAGGACTGTGGGGAGAGAGTGGGACAGGGGGATTAGTTTGGGGACTGACACAGGACTGTAGGGAGAGAGTGGGACAGGGAGATTAGTTTGGGGACTGATACAGGGCGGTGGGGAGAGAGTGGGACAGTGGGATCAGTCTGGGGACTGATACAGGACTGTGGGGAGAGAGTGGGACAGGGGGATTAGTTTGGGGACTGATGCAGGACTGTGGGGAGAGAGTGGGACAGTGGGATCAGTCTGGGGACTGATACAGGACTGTGGGGAGAGAGTGGGACAGGGGGATTAGTTTGGGGACTGATACAGGACTGTGGGGAGAGAGTGGGACAGTGGGATTAGTTTGGGGACTGATACAGGACTGTGGGGAGAGAATGGGACAGTGGGATTAGTTTGGGGACTGATACAGGACTGTGGGGAGAGAGTGGGACAATGGGATTAGTTTGGGGACTGATACAGGACTGTGAGGAGAGAGTGGGACAGTGGGATCAGTCTGGGGACTGATACAGGACTGTGGGGAGAGAGTGGGACAATGGGATTAGTTTGGGGACTGATACAGGACTGGGGAGAGAGTGGGACAATGGGATTAGTTTGGGGACTGATACAGGACTGTGGGGAGAGAGTGGGACAGTGGGATTAGTTTGGGGACTGATACAGGACTGTGAGGAGAGAGTGGGACAGGGGGATTAGTTTTGGGACTGATACAGGACTGTGGGGAGAGAGTGGGACAGTGGGATCAGTCTGGGGACTGATACAGGACTGTGGGGAGAGAGTGGGACAGGGGGATTAGTTTGGGGACTGACACAGGACTGTGGGGAGAGAGTGGGACAGTGGGATTAGTTTGGGGACTGATACAGGGCGGTGGGGAGAGAGTGGGTCAGTGGGATTAGTTTGGGGACTGATACAGGACTGTGGGGAGAGAGTGGGTCAGTGGGATTAGTTTGGGGACTGATACAGGACTGTGGGGAGAGAGTGGGACAGGGGGATTAGTTTGGGGACTGATACAGGACTGTGGGGAGAGAGTGGGACAGTGGGATTAGTTTGGGGACTGATACAGGACTGTGGGGAGAGAGTGGGGAGTGGGATTAGTTTAGGAACTGATATAGGACTGTGGGGAGAGAGTGGGACAGTGGGATTAGTTTGGGGACTGATACAGGACTGTGGGGAGAGAGTGGGACAGTGGGATTAGTTTGGGGACTGATACAGGACTGTGGGGAGAGAGTGGGTCAGTGGGATTATTTTGGGGACTGATACAGGACTGTGGGGAGAGAGTGGGACAGGGGGATTAGTTTGGGGACTGATACAGGACTGTGGGGAGAGAGTGGGACAGTGGGATTAGTTTGGGGACTGATACAGGACTGTGGGGAGAGAGTGGGACAGTGGGATTATTTTGGGGACTGACACAGGTCTGTGGGGAGAGAGTGGGACAGGGGGATTAGTTTGGGGACTGATACAGGACTGTGGGGAGAGAGTGGGTAAGTGGGATTATTTTGGGGACTGATACAGGACTGTGGGGAGAGAGTGGGACAGGGGGATTAGTTTGGAGACTGATACAGGACTGTGGGGAGAGAGTGGGACAGGGGGATTAGTTTGGAGACTGATACAGGACTGTGGGGAGAGAGTGGGACAGGGGGATTAGTTTGGAGACTGATACAGGGTGGTGGGGAGAGAGTGGGACAGTGGGATTAGTTTGGGGACTGATACAGGACTGTGGGGAGAGAGTGGGACAGGGGGATTAGTTTGGAGACTGATACAGGACTGTGGGGAGAGAGTGGGACAGGGGGATTAGTTTGGGGACTGATACAGTACTGTGTGGAGAGAGTGGGACAGGGGGATTAGTTTGGGGACTGATACAGTACTGTGTGGAGAGAGTGGGACAGGGGGATTAGTTTGGAGACTGATACAGGACTGTGGGGAGAGAGTGGGACAGGGGGATTAGTTTGGGGACTGATACAGGACTGTGGGGAGAGAGTGGGACAGTGGGATTAGTTTGGGGACTGATACAGGACTGTGGGGAGAGAGTGGGTCAGTGGGATTAGTTTGGGGACTGATACAGGACTGTGGGGAGAGAGTGGGACAGTGGGATTAGTTTGGGGACTGATACAGGACTGTGGGGAGAGAGTGGGTCAGTGGGATTAGTTTGGGGACTGATACAGGACTGTGGGGAGAGAGTGGGACAGTGGGATTAGTTTGGAGACTGATACAGTACTGTGGGGAGAGAGTGGGACAGGGGGATTATTTTGGGGACTGATACAGGACTGTGGGGAGAGAGTGGGACAGTGGGATTAGTTTGGGGACTGATACAGGACTGTGGGGAGAGAGTGGGGAGTGGGATTAGTTTAGGAACTGATATAGGACTGTGGGGAGAGAGTGGGACAGTGGGATTAGTTTGGGGACTGATACAGGACTGTGGGGAGAGAGTGGGACAGTGGGATTAGTTTGGGGACTGATACAGGACTGTGGGGAGAGAGTGGGTCAGTGGGATTATTTTGGGGACTGATACAGGACTGTGGGGAGAGAGTGGGACAGGGGGATTAGTTTGGGGACTGATACAGGACTGTGGGGAGAGAGTGGGACAGTGGGATTAGTTTGGGGACTGATACAGGACTGTGGGGAGAGAGTGGGACAGTGGGATTATTTTGGGGACTGACACAGGTCTGTGGGGAGAGAGTGGGACAGGGGGATTAGTTTGGGGACTGATACAGGACTGTGGGGAGAGAGTGGGTCAGTGGGATTATTTTGGGGACTGATACAGGACTGTGGGGAGAGAGTGGGACAGGGGGATTAGTTTGGAGACTGATACAGGACTGTGGGGAGAGAGTGGGACAGGGGGATTAGTTTGGAGACTGATACAGGACTGTGGGGAGAGAGTGGGACAGGGGGATTAGTTTGGAGACTGATACAGGGTGGTGGGGAGAGAGTGGGACAGTGGGATTAGTTTGGGGACTGATACAGGACTGTGGGGAGAGAGTGGGACAGGGGGATTAGTTTGGAGACTGATACAGGACTGTGGGGAGAGAGTGGGACAGGGGGATTAGTTTGGGGACTGATACAGTACTGTGTGGAGAGAGTGGGACAGGGGGATTAGTTTGGGGACTGATACAGTACTGTGTGGAGAGAGTGGGACAGGGGGATTAGTTTGGAGACTGATACAGGACTGTGGGGAGAGAGTGGGACAGGGGGATTAGTTTGGGGACTGATACAGGACTGTGGGGAGAGAGTGGGACAGTGGGATTAGTTTGGGGACTGATACAGGACTGTGGGGAGAGAGTGGGTCAGTGGGATTAGTTTGGGGACTGATACAGGACTGTGGGGAGAGAGTGGGACAGTGGGATTAGTTTGGAGACTGATACAGTACTGTGGGGAGAGAGTGGGACAGTGGGATTATTTTGGGGACTGATACAGGACTGTGGGGAGAGAGTGGGGAGTGGGATTAGTTTGGAGACTGATACAGGACTGTGGGGAGAGAGTGGGTCAGTGGGATTATTTTGGGGACTGATACAGGACTGTGGGGAGAGAGTGGGTCAGTGGGATTAGTTTGGGGACTGATACAGGACTGTGGGGAGAGAGTGGGTCAGTGGGATTATTTTGGGGACTGATACAGGACTGTGGGGAGAGAGTGGGACAGTGGGATTAGTTTGGGGACTGATACAGGACTGTGGGGAGAGAGTGGGTCAGTGGGATTAGTTTGGGGACTGATACAGGACTGTGGGGAGAGAGTGGGTCAGTGGGATTATTTTGGGGACTGATACAGGACTGTGGGGAGAGAGTGGGACAGTGGGATTAGTTTGGGGACTGATACAGGACTGTGGGGAGAGAGTGGGTCAGTGGGATTAGTTTGGGGACTGATACAGGACTGTGGGGAGAGAGTGGGTCAGTGGGATTATTTTGGGGACTGATACAGGACTGTGGGGAGAGAGTGGGACAGTGGGATTAGTTTGGGGACTGATACAGGACTGTGGGGAGATAGTGGGACAGTGGGATTAGTTTGGGGACTGATACAGGACTGTGAGGAGAGAGTGGGTCAGTGGGATTATTTTGGGGACTGATACAGGACTGTGGGGAGAGAGTGGGACAGTGGGATTCGTTTGGGGACTGATACAGGACTGTGGGGAGAGAGTGTGGGACAGTGGGATTAGTGTGGGGACTGACACAGAACTGTGGGGAGAGAGTGGGACAGTGGGATTAGTTTGGGGACTGATACAGGACTGTGAGGAGAGAGTGGGTCAGTGGGATTATTTTGGGGACTGATACAGGACTGTGGGGAGAGAGTGGGTCAGTGGGATTAGTTTGGGGACTGATACAGGACTGTGGGGAGAGAGTGGGTCAGTGGGATTATTTTGGGGACTGATACAGGACTGTGGGGAGAGAGTGGGACAGTGGGATTAGTTTGGGGACTGATACAGGACTGTGGGGAGAGAGTGGGACAATGGGATTAGTTTGGGGACTGATACAGGACTGGGGAGAGAGTGGGACAATGGGATTAGTTTGGGGACTGATACAGGACTGTGGGGAGAGAGTGGGACAGTGGGATTAGTTTGGGGACTGATACAGGACTGTGAGGAGAGAGTGGGACAGTGGGATCAGTCTGGGGACTGATACAGGACTGTGGGGAGAGAGTGGGACAATGGGATTAGTTTGGGGACTGATACAGGACTGGGGAGAGAGTGGGACAATGGGATTAGTTTGGGGACTGATACAGGACTGTGGGGAGAGAGTGGGACAGTGGGATTAGTTTGGGGACTGATACAGGACTGTGAGGAGAGAGTGGGACAGGGGGATTAGTTTTGGGACTGATACAGGACTGTGGGGAGAGAGTGGGACAGTGGGATCAGTCTGGGGACTGATACAGGACTGTGGGGAGAGAGTGGGACAGGGGGATTAGTTTGGGGACTGACACAGGACTGTGGGGAGAGAGTGGGACAGTGGGATTAGTTTGGGGACTGATACAGGGCGGTGGGGAGAGAGTGGGTCAGTGGGATTAGTTTGGGGACTGATACAGGACTGTGGGGAGAGAGTGGGTCAGTGGGATTAGTTTGGGGACTGATACAGGACTGTGGGGAGAGAGTGGGACAGGGGGATTAGTTTGGGGACTGATACAGGACTGTGGGGAGAGAGTGGGACAGTGGGATTAGTTTGGGGACTGATACAGGACTGTGGGGAGAGAGTGGGGAGTGGGATTAGTTTAGGAACTGATATAGGACTGTGGGGAGAGAGTGGGACAGTGGGATTAGTTTGGGGACTGATACAGGACTGTGGGGAGAGAGTGGGACAGTGGGATTAGTTTGGGGACTGATACAGGACTGTGGGGAGAGAGTGGGTCAGTGGGATTATTTTGGGGACTGATACAGGACTGTGGGGAGAGAGTGGGACAGGGGGATTAGTTTGGGGACTGATACAGGACTGTGGGGAGAGAGTGGGACAGTGGGATTAGTTTGGGGACTGATACAGGACTGTGGGGAGAGAGTGGGACAGTGGGATTATTTTGGGGACTGACACAGGTCTGTGGGGAGAGAGTGGGACAGGGGGATTAGTTTGGGGACTGATACAGGACTGTGGGGAGAGAGTGGGTCAGTGGGATTATTTTGGGGACTGATACAGGACTGTGGGGAGAGAGTGGGACAGGGGGATTAGTTTGGAGACTGATACAGGACTGTGGGGAGAGAGTGGGACAGGGGGATTAGTTTGGAGACTGATACAGGACTGTGGGGAGAGAGTGGGACAGGGGGATTAGTTTGGAGACTGATACAGGGTGGTGGGGAGAGAGTGGGACAGTGGGATTAGTTTGGGGACTGATACAGGACTGTGGGGAGAGAGTGGGACAGGGGGATTAGTTTGGGGACTGATACAGGACTGTGGGGAGAGAGTGGGTCAGTGGGATTATTTTGGGGACTGATACAGGACTGTGGGGAGAGAGTGGGACAGTGGGATTAGTTTGGGGACTGATACAGGACTGTGGGGAGAGAGTGGGACAATGGGATTAGTTTGGGGACTGATACAGGACTGGGGAGAGAGTGGGACAATGGGATTAGTTTGGGGACTGATACAGGACTGTGGGGAGAGAGTGGGACAGTGGGATTAGTTTGGGGACTGATACAGGACTGTGAGGAGAGAGTGGGACAGTGGGATCAGTCTGGGGACTGATACAGGACTGTGGGGAGAGAGTGGGACAATGGGATTAGTTTGGGGACTGATACAGGACTGGGGAGAGAGTGGGACAATGGGATTAGTTTGGGGACTGATACAGGACTGTGGGGAGAGAGTGGGACAGTGGGATTAGTTTGGGGACTGATACAGGACTGTGAGGAGAGAGTGGGACAGGGGGATTAGTTTTGGGACTGATACAGGACTGTGGGGAGAGAGTGGGACAGTGGGATCAGTCTGGGGACTGATACAGGACTGTGGGGAGAGAGTGGGACAGGGGGATTAGTTTGGGGACTGACACAGGACTGTGGGGAGAGAGTGGGACAGTGGGATTAGTTTGGGGACTGATACAGGGCGGTGGGGAGAGAGTGGGTCAGTGGGATTAGTTTGGGGACTGATACAGGACTGTGGGGAGAGAGTGGGTCAGTGGGATTAGTTTGGGGACTGATACAGGACTGTGGGGAGAGAGTGGGACAGGGGGATTAGTTTGGGGACTGATACAGGACTGTGGGGAGAGAGTGGGACAGTGGGATTAGTTTGGGGACTGATACAGGACTGTGGGGAGAGAGTGGGGAGTGGGATTAGTTTAGGAACTGATATAGGACTGTGGGGAGAGAGTGGGACAGTGGGATTAGTTTGGGGACTGATACAGGACTGTGGGGAGAGAGTGGGACAGTGGGATTAGTTTGGGGACTGATACAGGACTGTGGGGAGAGAGTGGGTCAGTGGGATTATTTTGGGGACTGATACAGGACTGTGGGGAGAGAGTGGGACAGGGGGATTAGTTTGGGGACTGATACAGGACTGTGGGGAGAGAGTGGGACAGTGGGATTAGTTTGGGGACTGATACAGGACTGTGGGGAGAGAGTGGGACAGTGGGATTATTTTGGGGACTGACACAGGTCTGTGGGGAGAGAGTGGGACAGGGGGATTAGTTTGGGGACTGATACAGGACTGTGGGGAGAGAGTGGGTCAGTGGGATTATTTTGGGGACTGATACAGGACTGTGGGGAGAGAGTGGGACAGGGGGATTAGTTTGGAGACTGATACAGGACTGTGGGGAGAGAGTGGGACAGGGGGATTAGTTTGGAGACTGATACAGGACTGTGGGGAGAGAGTGGGACAGGGGGATTAGTTTGGAGACTGATACAGGGTGGTGGGGAGAGAGTGGGACAGTGGGATTAGTTTGGGGACTGATACAGGACTGTGGGGAGAGAGTGGGACAGGGGGATTAGTTTGGAGACTGATACAGGACTGTGGGGAGAGAGTGGGACAGGGGGATTAGTTTGGGGACTGATACAGTACTGTGTGGAGAGAGTGGGACAGGGGGATTAGTTTGGGGACTGATACAGTACTGTGTGGAGAGAGTGGGACAGGGGGATTAGTTTGGAGACTGATACAGGACTGTGGGGAGAGAGTGGGACAGGGGGATTAGTTTGGGGACTGATACAGGACTGTGGGGAGAGAGTGGGACAGTGGGATTAGTTTGGGGACTGATACAGGACTGTGGGGAGAGAGTGGGTCAGTGGGATTAGTTTGGGGACTGATACAGGACTGTGGGGAGAGAGTGGGACAGTGGGATTAGTTTGGGGACTGATACAGGACTGTGGGGAGAGAGTGGGTCAGTGGGATTAGTTTGGGGACTGATACAGGACTGTGGGGAGAGAGTGGGACAGTGGGATTAGTTTGGAGACTGATACAGTACTGTGGGGAGAGAGTGGGACAGGGGGATTATTTTGGGGACTGATACAGGACTGTGGGGAGAGAGTGGGACAGTGGGATTAGTTTGGGGACTGATACAGGACTGTGGGGAGAGAGTGGGGAGTGGGATTAGTTTAGGAACTGATATAGGACTGTGGGGAGAGAGTGGGACAGTGGGATTAGTTTGGGGACTGATACAGGACTGTGGGGAGAGAGTGGGACAGTGGGATTAGTTTGGGGACTGATACAGGACTGTGGGGAGAGAGTGGGTCAGTGGGATTATTTTGGGGACTGATACAGGACTGTGGGGAGAGAGTGGGACAGGGGGATTAGTTTGGGGACTGATACAGGACTGTGGGGAGAGAGTGGGACAGTGGGATTAGTTTGGGGACTGATACAGGACTGTGGGGAGAGAGTGGGACAGTGGGATTATTTTGGGGACTGACACAGGTCTGTGGGGAGAGAGTGGGACAGGGGGATTAGTTTGGGGACTGATACAGGACTGTGGGGAGAGAGTGGGTCAGTGGGATTATTTTGGGGACTGATACAGGACTGTGGGGAGAGAGTGGGACAGGGGGATTAGTTTGGAGACTGATACAGGACTGTGGGGAGAGAGTGGGACAGGGGGATTAGTTTGGAGACTGATACAGGACTGTGGGGAGAGAGTGGGACAGGGGGATTAGTTTGGAGACTGATACAGGGTGGTGGGGAGAGAGTGGGACAGTGGGATTAGTTTGGGGACTGATACAGGACTGTGGGGAGAGAGTGGGACAGGGGGATTAGTTTGGAGACTGATACAGGACTGTGGGGAGAGAGTGGGACAGGGGGATTAGTTTGGGGACTGATACAGTACTGTGTGGAGAGAGTGGGACAGGGGGATTAGTTTGGGGACTGATACAGTACTGTGTGGAGAGAGTGGGACAGGGGGATTAGTTTGGAGACTGATACAGGACTGTGGGGAGAGAGTGGGACAGGGGGATTAGTTTGGGGACTGATACAGGACTGTGGGGAGAGAGTGGGACAGTGGGATTAGTTTGGGGACTGATACAGGACTGTGGGGAGAGAGTGGGTCAGTGGGATTAGTTTGGGGACTGATACAGGACTGTGGGGAGAGAGTGGGACAGTGGGATTAGTTTGGAGACTGATACAGTACTGTGGGGAGAGAGTGGGACAGTGGGATTATTTTGGGGACTGATACAGGACTGTGGGGAGAGAGTGGGGAGTGGGATTAGTTTGGAGACTGATACAGGACTGTGGGGAGAGAGTGGGTCAGTGGGATTATTTTGGGGACTGATACAGGACTGTGGGGAGAGAGTGGGTCAGTGGGATTAGTTTGGGGACTGATACAGGACTGTGGGGAGAGAGTGGGTCAGTGGGATTATTTTGGGGACTGATACAGGACTGTGGGGAGAGAGTGGGACAGTGGGATTAGTTTGGGGACTGATACAGGACTGTGGGGAGAGAGTGGGTCAGTGGGATTAGTTTGGGGACTGATACAGGACTGTGGGGAGAGAGTGGGTCAGTGGGATTATTTTGGGGACTGATACAGGACTGTGGGGAGAGAGTGGGACAGTGGGATTAGTTTGGGGACTGATACAGGACTGTGGGGAGATAGTGGGACAGTGGGATTAGTTTGGGGACTGATACAGGACTGTGAGGAGAGAGTGGGTCAGTGGGATTATTTTGGGGACTGATACAGGACTGTGGGGAGAGAGTGGGACAGTGGGATTCGTTTGGGGACTGATACAGGACTGTGGGGAGAGAGTGTGGGACAGTGGGATTAGTGTGGGGACTGACACAGAACTGTGGGGAGAGAGTGGGACAGTGGGATTAGTTTGGGGACTGATACAGGACTGTGAGGAGAGAGTGGGTCAGTGGGATTATTTTGGGGACTGATACAGGACTGTGGGGAGAGAGTGGGTCAGTGGGATTAGTTTGGGGACTGATACAGGACTGTGGGGAGAGAGTGGGTCAGTGGGATTATTTTGGGGACTGATACAGGACTGTGGGGAGAGAGTGGGACAGTGGGATTAGTTTGGGGACTGATACAGGACTGTGGGGAGAGAGTGGGTCAGTGGGATTAGTTTGGGGACTGATACAGGACTGTGGGGAGAGAGTGGGTCAGTGGGATTATTTTGGGGACTGATACAGGACTGTGGGGAGAGAGTGGGACAGTGGGATTAGTTTGGGGACTGATACAGGACTGTGGGGAGATAGTGGGACAGTGGGATTAGTTTGGGGACTGATACAGGACTGTGAGGAGAGAGTGGGTCAGTGGGATTATTTTGGGGACTGATACAGGACTGTGGGGAGAGAGTGGGACAGTGGGATTCGTTTGGGGACTGATACAGGACTGTGGGGAGAGAGTGTGGGACAGTGGGATTAGTGTGGGGACTGACACAGAACTGTGGGGAGAGAGTGGGACAGTGGGATTAGTTTGGGGACTGATACAGGACTGTGGGGAGAGAGTGGGACAGTGGGATTCGTTTGGGGACTGATACAGGACTGTGGGGAGAGAGTGTGGGACAGTGGGATTAGTGTGGGGACTGACACAGAACTGTGGGGAGAGAGTGGGACAGTGGGATTAGTTTGGGGACTGATACAGGACTGTGGGGAGATAGTGGGACAGTGGGATTAGTTTGGGGACTGATACAGGACTGTGAGGAGAGAGTGGGTCAGTGGGATTAGTTTGGGGACTGATACAGGACTGTGGGGAGAGAGTGGGACAGTGGGATTCGTTTGGGGACTGACACAGGACTGTGGGGAGAGAGTGGGTCAGTGGGATTATTTTGGGGACTGATACAGGACTGTGGGGAGAGAGTGGGGAGTGGGATTAGTTTGGAGACTGATACAGGACTGTGGGGAGAGAGTGGGACAATGGGATTAGTTTGGGGACTGATACAGGACTGTGGGGAGAGAGTGGGACAGTGGGATTATTTTGGGGACTGATACAGGACTGTGGGGAGAGAGTGGGACAGGGGGATTAGTTTGGGGACTGATACAGGACTGTGTGGAGAGAGTGGGACAGTGGGATTAGTTTGGGGACTGATACAGGACTGTGAGGAGAGAGTGGGACAGGGGGATTAGTTTGGGGACTGATACAGGACTGTGAGGAGAGAGTGGGACAGGGGGATTAGTTTGGGGACTGATACAGGACTGTGGGGAGAGAGTGGGACAGTGGGATTAGTTTGGAGACTGATACAGGACTGTGTGGAGAGAGTGGGACAGTGGGATTAGTTTGGGGACTGATACAGGACTGTGAGGAGAGAGTGGGACAGGGGGATTAGTTTGGGGACTGATACAGGACTGTGAGGAGAGAGTGGGACAGGGGGATTAGTTTGGGGACTGATACAGGACTGTGAGGAGAGAGTGGGACAGGGGGATTAGTTTGGGGACTGATACAGGACTGTGTGGAGAGAGTGGGACAGGGGGATTAGTTTGGGGACTGATACAGGACTGTGGGGAGAGAGTGGGACAGTGGGATTAGTTTGGGGACTGATACAGGACTGTGGGGAGAGAGTGGGACAGGGGGATTAGTTTGGAGACTGATACAGGACTGTGTGGAGAGAGTGGGACAGGGGGATTATTTTGGGGACTGATACAGGACTGTGGGCAGAGAGTGGGACAGTGGGATTAGTTTGGGGACTGATACAGGACTGTGGGGAGAGAGTGGGACAGGGGGATTAGTTTGGAGACTGATACAGTACTGTGTGGAGAGAGTGGGACAGGGGGATTAGTTTGGGGACTGATACAGTACCGTGTGGAGAGAGTGGGGAGTGGGATTAGTTTGGAGACTGATACAGTACTGTGTGGAGAGAGTGGGACAGGGGGATTATTTTGGGGACTGATACAGGACTGTGGGCAGAGAGTGGGACAGTGGGATTAGTTTGGAGACTGATACAGGACTGTGTGGAGAGAGTGGGACAGGGGGATTATTTTGGGGACTGATACAGGACTGTGGGCAGAGAGTGGGACAGTGGGATTAGTTTGGAGACTGATACAGGACTGTGGGGAGAGAGTGGGACAGTGGGATTAGTGTGGGGACTGATACAGTACCGTGTGGAGAGAGTGGGACAGGGGGATTATTTTGGGGACTGATACAGGACTGTGGGCAGAGAGTGGGACAGGGGGATTAGTTTGGAGACTGATACAGGACTGTGGGGAGAGAGTGGGACAGTGGGATTAGTGTGGGGACTGATACAGTACCGTGTGGAGAGAGTGGGACAGGGGGATTATTTTGGGGACTGATACAGGACTGTGGGCAGAGAGTGGGACAGGGGGATTAGTTTGGGGACTGATACAGGACTGTGGGGAGAGAGTGGGACAGTGGGATTAGTGTGGGGACTGATACAGTACCGTGTGGAGAGAGTGGGACAGGGGGATTAGTTTGGAGACTGATACAGTACCGTGTGGAGACAGTGGGACAGTGGGATTAGTTTGGGGACTGATACAGGACTGTGTGGAGAGAGTGGGACAGGGGGATTAGTTTGGGGACTGATACAGTACTGTGGGGAGAGAGTGGGACAGTGGGATTATTTTGGGGACTGATACAGGACTGTGGGGAGAGAGTGGGACAGTGGGATTAGTTTGGGGACTGACACAGGGCTGTGTGGAGAGAGTGGGACAATGGGATTAGTTTGGGGACTGACACAGGGCTGTGTGGAGAGAGTGGGTCAGGGGGATTAGTGTGGGGACTGATACAGGACTGTGTGGAGAGAGTGGGACAGTGGGATTAGTGTGGGGACTGATACAGGACTGTGTGGAGAGAGTGGGACAATGGGATTAGTTTGGGGACTGATACAGGACTGTGTGGAGAGAGTGGGACAATGGGATTAGTTTGGGGACTGATACAGGACTGTGGGGAGAGAGTGGGACAGTGGGATTAGTTTGGGGACTGATACAGGACTGTGGGGAGAGAGTGGGACAGTGGGATTAGTTTGGGGACTGATACAGGACTGTGGGGAGAGAGTGGGACAGTGGGATTAGTTTGGGGACTGATACAGGACTGTGTGGAGAGAGTGGGACAGGGGGATTAGTTTGGGGACTGATACAGGACTGTGTGGAGAGAGTGGGACAGTGGGATTAGTTTGGAGACTGATACAGGGCGGTGTGGAGAGAGTGGGACAGTGGGATTAGTTTGGGGACTGATACAGTACCGTGTGGAGAGAGTGGGACAGTGGGATTAGTTTGGGGACTGATACAGGACTGTGGGGAGAGAGTGGGACAATGGGATTAGTTTGGGGACTGATACAGGACTGTGGGGAGAGAGTGGGACAATGGGATTAGTTTGGGGACTGATACAGTACTGTGGGGAGAGAGTGGGACAGTGGGATTAGTTTGGGGACTGATACAGGACTGTGGGGAGAGAGTGGGACAGTGGGATCAGGAATGCTACAAGACAAAGGGAAGAAACCAGGGCAGTGGGATTAAGATGAACTACTAGAATTGATCTGTCAGTGAACGAGATTATATTATTGAACCCCTGAAGCATTTGATTTAAAAGGTGGACTGGGATTCGGCTTCAGGCTGCTTGTCCCATTGAACTTATCTAATACATTGACACTGTCTGCTTTCTTTTCCATTCAGGAGCTGTGCGGCCCATACGTATTTGTCATTTTCGCCTGCCTGCTCATTGGCTTCACCTTGTTCACCTACTTCAGGGTTCCCGAGACAAAAGGCAAGACGTTCGAGCAGATCGCACAAGGTTTCCGGCGCAAGAAATCCTCGTCACGAAAGCAGAAAGCCTCCGCTACTGAACTGGAACACCTGGGCAGCACAGATGCCTAGATGAGAGGAGGACCCTGCGGGCTTGCTCTCGAGCACGGTGCGGCCTGGAGCAGGAGCCGTGCAGAGAGAGACTTGGCAGAGAGCATGTTGCTTTCAAGCTACTGTTTACAATATTCCCTTGCCTCTGTGGATGACCTGCCTTGCCTGCTTGTTTTGCGTGAAGAAGTACCTGATAGAAGACACTGGGGCAAGAAGACATTCCGTTCTGCCGGAGCTCTCAGTCATCAAGATGGAGCTTGGTTTGTCCAGGAATTCAAACGTGACCTCGGGGAAAGTCCTGATGAAGGATCTCGGCCCAAAACATTACCTCTTCATTCCCTTTCATAGACACTGCCTGAGTTCCGCGAGCATTTTGTGTGTGTTGCTCTGGATATCCAGCACCTGAAGAATTTCTTGTGTGCAGGGGAAGCCCTGTCATTTCTTCGGCTCAGTTTACGATGTCTTTGGAGAGAGCGAGTGACAGACAGCTCAAGTATCTTTCTCAGGTCTTTAAGGACACTCTGTGTTTCACTGTGGACAGTGAAAAACGCTCACGCTCCTTCTGAACGAGAGCTCAGTGTTGTCTCCATTGGCCTTGTGACACATTCAGATTCACACTTATTTATCACGTCTACAGTGAAACGCTTCATTTGCATTACCAACCGACACAGCTGATACACGTGTCACTTGTATTGTTTACAAAGTAAGGTCCTTGGACCTGTCTCCGATAGGCAGAAAGATCCGAGCTCCAATTATCTGGTTAGAACGACGAAACTTTTTTTATTAGGACAGAACATAGCAACCATGACTTATCGCAGTGTGTATGGACCCCCCCCCCCCCACCAGCCCGTTAGTGAGGGCTCGAGGAACTGCCCCCAAGCCCCCCACCCCAAATGCTCTATTTTATACCCTCTCCACTGATATGAAATTCTGCTGTGAACGGACCATTACCTAACACCATCTCGAACCAGCGAATTAGAACAATCATAACTAGTCACCTCTCTTCACGACTCCCACCCCTGTGTTCCACTGACCTCCAGCCTCCCTCAGTTCTTCCCTTACTCACTTAAGCCCATCATTCACAGTAACGTGGTGGTGAGAGCCACGCGAGTAAAGCTGAGGGTTTTCCGGAGGTCAGCATTCAATCCCAGTGCCGTCTGTAAGGAGTCTCTGTAGGTCCTCCCCGTGAAGTCCGTGGGTTTCCTCCGGTTTCCTCCCACTGCCCAAAGTCGCACCGATTAGTAGGTCTTTGTACAGTGTTCTATGGTGAGGCTAGGGTTAAATTGGGGGTTGCTGGGTGGTGCAGCTCGAAGGGCTGATTCTGTGCTATATCTCACTGACTTTTAAAAGAATGTTATTCCGCTAGTCCCAGTGCTCTGCACCCAGACCATGGCCCTATCCAAATTCCTTTTAAGTATTGAAATCCAACCCACATTCACCACTTCCACTGGCAGCTGGTTCCACGCTCTGACCACCCTCATGTTGTCCCTAAACATTACACCTTTCACCTCTGGTTCTAGTCTCTCCCATCCTCCATGGAGAATGTCTGCAAGCATTTACCCTTTCTATGCCCCTCTTGTTGGGAATATGCCACACATGAAGGCCAGGAGATAGACTTGGTTGTCAGAGGCTGTTTGAAATGCACGTCATTGGGAGCATTGAATAGGGAGTGGGAGCTTATCGCCACTACCTCTACCCTGCTATAACATCCCTCTGTTCATCCTGTACCTGCCAGGAACTGCACTTCCAACCAGCAGGGGTTTATTGTGGTCATGGAACCTTGAACTATTCTCCTTAATCATTGCTTGTATGAAAAATACAAATACTTCAAGCCAATCAAAGGGAGGTTTCCATCGAGGCCAGCATTCTCAGTCCAACACTATTATCTTATGGTCTCCCATCCCATTATTACACCCTTGCCTGGTGTCGGTGGTGGGGGGGTGGGTTTGGTTAGTGAGGTTGGAGGAAGGAGAGGGCTGGGGAAGGAGTGATTTCTTTCCCCTGTGACCCCTCGGTCAGGTGGTTCACTTGTGCTTGCATGGCGGACATGGGTACCCCACTAGCCTAAGACTATTACAGCTCGGTGTTCAGATTTCAGAGTTCGATCGTGGCATCCCCTATAAGGAGTTTTTACATCCTCCCCATGGAACCGCGTGGGTTTCCTGCAGGTGCTCTAGTTTCCTCCCACAGTCCAAAGATGGGCAGGTTAGTAGGGTAATTGTCCTGTGGTTAGGCTGGGGTTAAATAGGTGGGTTGCTGGGTGACACAGCTCAGGGGCTGGACAGGGCCTGTTCCGCACTGTGGTTCTAAATAAAAACAAACAATGAAAACATCAGGGTAGGTGCAAGGAACAACACGGGGGCATCAGGTGTCCTAGTCCATCCCTTCTCTCCCCGAACCCTGCACCATCTGACCCGTAGCTACGGTAGCAGAGGACACACTCCTGTGAAACTCTAGTCGGTGGGACTGTGGGCGGGGGGGGAGTGTGATGGTAGAGAGCCTCCAAGCTGTCTCTGTGTTCACGTTCCTTGTCTCCCTCCCCTCTGGACGGTGAGTGCTTGCCACACCAGAAACAGTGATGGGGAAATCCCTTTGGCCCGCGACCTCTCAACCTACTCTAAAACCAAAGGCAATCCTTCCCTCCCACAGAGCCCACCATTTCTTTTATCCATGTGCCCAAGAATCTCTTAAATGTTCCTAATGTATCTGCCTCTACCATCACCCCTGGCAGGGGTTCCACCCCCCCCCCACTCTGCGTAAATAACCTCTGACATCCCCTTACTCTTTCCTCCAATCACCTTAAAAATTATGCTCCCTCATATCTGTCTGGGGAAAAGTCATTGGCTGTCCACTTGATCTTATCATCTTGTACACCTCCATCAAGTCTCCTCTCATTCTCCTTCACTCCAAAGAGAAAAGCCCTAACTCGCTCAACCTATCCTGATAGTATCCCTCTAATCCAGGCAGCGTTCTCATAAATCTCCTCTGCACCCTCTCTAAAGCTTCCATATCCTTCCCATAACGAGGTGACAGAGTTGAACCCTATATTCCGATACTACAGATAGAGTATTCCAAATATATTCCCAGTATTATCCTTGCACATGCGGCCCCCTTCCAGCCTGTATCCCATCTGCTGAGCAGATGTTTGTACCCTGCCACAGGCCCACATTTCACACACCCAGTTTTATTTTAAGAATTAAAACATCTAATTTTATTTTATTAAATATTTGAAATTTCGTAATGTAAATCTGTGGATTTTTCTGAAAGAATTTTGATTTCAATAAAGTGTTCTTTGACAGAGAAGATCTCTTGAAGAACTTTTATTCCACACCCAGGAAGGTGAGGTCAGAGGTTGAGACACAGGGGTTAGCTCCCTCCACATGCTCCCATCTCATACGCAAAGGGGCACCATGGTAACGTCACAGCTAGACGACGCTATTGCAGCTCAGGGCATTGGAGTTTGGAGTTGAAATCCAACATCTGCTGTAAGGAATTTGTACGTTCTCCCCTGACCATATGGATTTCCTCCATGTGCTTCAGTTTCCTCCTACCAGTTAGTAAGTTTATTGGTCAAAATAAATTGTCCCGTGATTAGGCGAGGGTTACTGGACAGTGTGGCTCAAGGGACCGGAAGATCCTGGCACAATCTGTGTGGATTGGTGATAACATCTCCACCTCCTGACAATCAACACTGACACACCACTGGGATGTGTGCTTAGCCCACTGCTCCACTCTCTACACCCAAGCTAGGCACAGCCCAAATGCTGATGATACAACCATTGTTGGCAGAATCTCAGATGGTGACAACAGGGTGTACAGGACTGAGATATACCAACGAGTTGAGTGGTGTAAGACAAGGGTAAAAAGGGTAACATGAGGGAAGACAAACCAATCCTCACAGAGGAACCTGAAGTGGAGAGAGTGAGCAGTTTCAAGTTCCTGGGTGTCAATATCTCTGAGGACCTAACCTGGTGCCAACATAATTGATGCAGCTATAAGGAAGACAAGACAGCAGCTATATTTCCTTATGAGTTTGAGGAAATTTGGTTTGTCACCTAAAACACTCAAAAACCTAGATATATCATGGAGAGCATTCCGATAGACTGCATAACCATCTGGTATGGAGGGCTACTGCAAAGGATTAAAGTAAGTTGCAGAAAGTTGTAAAATTAGTCAGTTCCATCATGGGTACTAGCCTCTGTAGTATCCCAGAATCTTCAGGGAGCAGTGACTCAGGAAAGCAGCGTCCATCATTAAAGACCCCCACCACCCAGGACGTGCCCTCTTCTCATTGCTACCATCAGAGGGGAGGTACGGGAGCCTGAAGACACACACTCAGTGATTCATGAACAGCTTCTTCCCCTCTGCCAACAGATTTCTGAATGGACAATGAGCCCATGAACATTACTTCAATACTTTTTTAATTTCTGTTTTTGCACTACATATTTTGACTGAACTATTTAATATACATATATATAATTGCTGTAATTCAGGTTTTTTCTATATTAATCATATACCGCTGTAGCAAATTTAACAAATTTCACAACATATGCCAGAGATGTTAAATCTGATTCTGATTCTAATTCTGACTCCTGGGTAATGATGGATGTCGCCTTTTGAGGCACGTGAAGAGGTTCTCGATGGTGGGGAGGCTAGTGTCCATGAGCCTACAACCCTCTTCAGTTTTTGTCCAACACTTTGCATTGGCGTCTTCATACCTTTTGTACCACCAAGTGAGCTTCAAGACGGATAGGTCCCAGGGCCTGATGGGATTTACCTCACCTTATTGAAGGAGGTAAGAGATGAGATTGCTGGGCCCCTGATCAGTATTTTTGTGTCCTCTCTAGCCACAAGCAAGGTCCCAGAGGACTGGCAATTGGCTAATGTCGTACGTGTAGGCACAGAGCGGGATAAAGGATCCTTGTCTGGTTGGCTGCTGGTGACTAGTGATGTTCCACAGGGTTCGGTGTTGAGACCACTTCTGTTTATGTTGTATGGCAATAATTCGGATGACAGAACTGATGGCTTCGTGGCCAAGTTTGTGGATGACATGAAGATAGGTGGAGGGGCAGGTAGTGTTGAAGAAGCAGGGAGTCTGCAGAAGGGCTGAGACAGACTGGAGAATGGGAAAAGAAGTGGCAGATGGAATATAGTGTAGGAAAGTGTATGGTCATGCACTTCAGTAGAAAGAATAAAGATGTAGACTAAAGGGGGAGAAAATTCAAAATGTCAGGTGCAAAGGGACTTGGGTGTTGTCGTGCAGGTTTCTGTAAAGGCTAACTTGCAAGTTGGGTCAGTGGTGAGGAAGGGAAATGCAATGTTGGCAATCATTTTGAGAAGACTAGAATATAAAAGCAAGAATGTGAGGCTGAGAGTTTGGAGTATTGACAGCATTCTGGGCCTGTTATCTCAGAAAGGGAGTACTGATATTGGACAGGATCCAAAGGAGGCTCATGAGAATGATTAGTAACATAGAAACCCTACAGCACAATACAGGCCCTTCTGCCCACAAAGCTGTGCCAAACCTGTCCCTGCCTTAGAACTACCTAGGCTTTACCCATAGCCTCTATTTTTCTAAGCTCCATGTAGACATCCAGCAGTCCCTTAAAAGATCCTATCATTTCCGCCTCCACCACCGTTGCTGGCAGCCCATTCCACGCACTCACCACTCTCTGTGTAAAAAAAACACCCCTGACATCTCCTCTGTACCTACTTCCAAGCACCTTAAAATTATGCCCTTTCATGCCAGCCATTTCAGCCCGGGGGAAAAGCCTCTGACTATCCACACGATCAATGCCTCTCATCATCTTGTACACTTCTATCAGGTCACCTCTCATCCTCCGTCGCTCCAAGGAAAAAAGGCCGAGTTCACTCAACCTATTCTCATAAGGCATGCTCCCCAATCCAGGCTACATCCTTGTAAGGACATTGTCAGGGGTAAGTTTTTTTTACACAGAGGGTTGTGAGTGCCTGGAATGACTTGCCAGGGATGGTGGTGGAGGCTAAAACATTAGGGGTATTTAAGAGCCTCTAGGACAGGCACATGGATGAAAGAAAAATGGAGTGTTATGGGGTAGTGTGAGTTTAGTACTTTTTTTAAAGGATTATATGGGTCAGCACAACATGGAGGGCTGAAGGGCCTGTACTGTGCTGTAGTGTTCTATGGTTCTAAAACTCCTCTGCACCCTTTCTATGGTTTCCATGTCCTTCCTGTAGTGAGGTGACCAGGACTAAGCACAGTAATCCAAATGGAGTCTGACCAGGGTCCTATATAGCTGCAACATTACCTCTTGGCTCTTAAACTCAATCCCACGATTGATAAAGGCCAATGCACCGTATTCCTTCTTAAACACAGAGTCAACCTGCGCAGCTGCTTTGAGTGTCCTATGGACTCGGACCCCAAGATCCCTCTGATCCTACACACTGCCAAGAGTCTTACCATTAATACTATATTCTACCATCATATTTGACCTACCAAAATGAACGACCTCACACTTACCTGGGTTGAACTCCATCTGCCACTTCTCAGCCCAGTTTTGCATCCTATCAATGTCCCGTTGTAACCTCTGACAGCCCTCCACACTATCCACAATACCCCCAACCTTTGTGTCATCAGCAAATTTACTAACCCATTCCTCCACTTCCTCATCCAGGTCATTTATATAAATCACAAAGAGTAAGGGTCCCAGAACAGATCCCTGAGACACCACCAGTCACCGACCTCCATGCAGAATATGACCCATCTACAACCACTCTTTGCCTTCTGTGGGCAAGCCAGTTCTGGATCCACAAAGCAATGTCCCCTTGAATCCCATGCCTCCTTACTTTCTCAATAAGCCTTGCATGGGGTACCTTAAAAGTGTCTTGCTAAAATCCATATACACTACATCTACGGCTCTTCCTTCATCAACATGATTAGTCACATCCTCAAAAAATTCAATCAGGCTCGTAAGGCACGACCTGCCTTTGACGAAGCTATGCTGACTATTCCTAATCATATTATGCCTCTCCAAATGTTCATAAATCCTGCTTCTCAGGATCTTCTCCCTCAACATACCAACCATTGAATTAAGACCCACTGGTCTATAATTTCCTGGGCTATCCCTATTTCCTTTCTTGAATAAGCAAACAACATCCGCAACCCTCCAATCCTGACCTCTCCTGTCCTCACTGATGATGCAATGATCATTGCCAGAGGCTCAGCAATCTCCTCCCTTGTTTCCCACAGTAGCCTGGGGAACATCTTGTCTGGTCCCAGTGCCTCATCAAACTTGATGCTTTCCAAAAGATCCTCTTCCTTAATATCTACATGCTCAAGCTTTTCAGCCCGCTGCAAGTCATCCCTACAATCGCCAAGATCCTTCTCTGTAGTGAATACTGAAGCAAAGTATTCATTAAGTACCTCTGCTATTTCCTCCGTTTCCATACACACTTTTCCACTGCCACCCTTGACAGGTCCTATTCCCTCATGTCTTATCCTCTTGCTCTTCACATACTTGTAGAATGCCTTGGAGATTTCCTTAATCCTGTCCGCCAAGGCCCCATGGACCTTCTGGCTTTCCCAATTTCATTCTTAACCTCCTTCCTGCTAGCCTTATAATCTTCTAGATTCCTGTCATTACCTAGTATTTTGAACTTTTGGTAAGCTCTTCTTTCTTCTTGACTAGATTTAGAGCAGCCTTTGTACACCACTGATCTTGTACCCTCCCATCCTTTCCACGTCTCATTGGAACGTACCTACTCAGAACCCCAAGCAAATATCCGCAGAACATTTGCCACACTTCTTCCATGCATTTCCCTGAGAACATCTGCTTCCAATTTCTGCTTCAAAGTTCCTGCCTGATAGCCTCATATTTCCCCTTACACCAATTAAACACTTCCCAAACTTGTCTGTTCCTATCCCTCTCCAATGCTATGGTAAAGGAGATAAGAGTTGTGATCACTATCTCCAAAATGCTCTCCCACTGAGAGACCAGGTTCATTCCCCAATACCAGATCAAGTACAGCCTCTCTTCTTGTAGGCTTACCTACACATTGTGTTAAGAAACCTTCCTGAACACACCTAACAAACTCCACCCCATCCAAACCCCTCACTCTAAGGAGATGCCAATCAATACTTGGGAAATTAAAATCTCCCACCACAACAACCGTTATTATTACTCCTTTCCAGAATCTGCCTCCCTGTCTGTTCAGGAATGAAAGGGTTTATATATGAGGAGTGTTTATAACATATAACAATTACAGCACAAAAACAGGCCATCTCGGCCCTTCTAGTCTGTGCTGAACGCTTACTCTCACCTTGTCCCACTGACCTGCACTCAGCCCATAACCTTCCATTCCTTTCCTGTCCATATACCTATACAATTTTTTTTTAAAATGTCAAAATCGAACCTGCCTCTACCACTTCTACTGAAAGCTCGTTCCACAAAGCTACCACTCTCTGAGTAAAGAAGTTCCCCCTCGTGTTACCCTAAACTTTTGCCCCTTAACTCTCAACTCATGTCCTCTTGTTTGAATCTCCCCTACTCTCAATGGAAAAAGCCTATCCACATCAACTCTATCTATCCACCTCATAATTTTAAATACCTCTATTAAGTCCCCCCTCAACCTTCTATGCTCCAAAGAATAAAGATCTAACATGTTCAACCTTTCTCTGTAACGTAGGTGCTGAAACCCAGGTAACATTCTAGTAAATCTCTTCTGTACTCTCTCTATTTTGTTGACATCTTTCCTATAATTTGGTGACCAGAACTGTACACAATACTCCAAATTTGGCCTCACCAATGCCTTGTACAATTTTAACATTACATCCCAACTCCTATACTCAATGCTCTGATTTATAAAGGCCAGCATACCAAAAGCTTTCTTCACCACCCTATCCACATGAGATTCCACCTTCAGGGAACTATGCACCATTATTCCTAGATCACTCTGTTCCACTGCATTCTTCAATGCCCTACCATTTACCATGTATGTCCTATTTGGATTATTCCTACCAAAATGTAGCACCTCACAGTTATCAGCATTAAACTCCATCTGCCATCTTTCAGCCCACTCTTCTAACTGGCCTAAATCTTTCTGCAAGCTTTGAAAACCTACTTCATTATCCACAACGCCACCTATTTTAGTATCATCTGCATACTTACTAATCCAATTTACCACCCATCATCCAGATCATTAAAGAATATGACAAACACCATTGGACCCAGTACAGATCCCTGAGGCACACCACTAGTCACCGGCCTCCAACCTGACAAACAGTTATCCACCACTACTCTCTGGCATCTCCCATCTAGCCACTGTTGAATCCATTTTACTACTTCAATATTAATACCTAACGATTGAACCTTCCTAACTAACCTTCCGTGTGGAACCTTGTCAAAGGCCTTATTGAAGTCCATAAGGCAACATCAACTATCCTCGTAACCTCTTCAAAAAATTCAATAAGTTTTGTCAAACATTACCTTCCACGCACAAATCCATGTTGACTGTTCCTAATCAGACCCTGTCTATCCAGATAATTATATATACCATTTCGAAGAATACTTTCCATTAATTTACCCACCACTGACGTCAAACTGACAGGCCTATAATTGCTAGGTTTACTCTTAGAACCCTTTTTAAACAATGGAACCACATGAGCAATACACCAATCCTCCGGCACCATCCCCGTTTCTAATGACATTTGAAATATTTCTGTCAGAGCCCCTGCTATTTCTACACTAACTTCCCTCAAGGTCCTAAGGAATATCCTGTCAGGACCCAGAGATTTATCCACTTTTATATTCCTTAAACGCTCCAGTACTTCCTCCTCTTTAATCGTCATAGTTTCCATAACTTCCCTACTTGTTTCCCTCACCTTAAACAATTCAATATCCTTCTCCTTAGTGAATACCGAAGAAAAGAAATTGTTCAAAATCTCCCCCATCTCTTTTGGCTCCATGCATAACTGTCCACTCTGATTCTCTAAGGGACCAATTTTATCCCTCACTATCCTTTTGCTATTAATATAACTATAGAAACCCTTCGGATTTATTTTCACCTTACTTGCCAAAGCAACCTCGTATCTTATTTTAGCTTTTATGATTTCTTTCTTAAGATTCTTCTTACATTCTTAATATTCCTCGAGCACCTCATTTACTCCATGCTGCCTATATTTATTGTAGATATCTCTCTTTTTCCTAACCAAGTTTCCAATATCCCTTGAAAACCATGGCTTTCTCAAACTTTTAACCTTTCCTTTCAACCTAACAGGAACATAAAGATTCTGTACCCTCAAAATTTCACCTTTTAATGACCTCCATTTCTCTATTACATCCTTCCCATAAAACAAATTGTCCCACTCTTTCTAAATCCTTTTGCATCTCCTCAAAGTTAGTCTTTCTCCAATCAAAAATCTCAACCCTGGGTCCAGTCCTATACTTCTCCATAATTATATTGAAACTAATGGCATTGTGATCACTGGGCCTGAAGTACTCCCCAACATATACCTCCGTCACCTGACCTATTTCATTCCCTAACAGAAGATCCAACACTGTCCCTTCTCTAGTTGGTACCTCTATGTATTGCTGCATAAAACTATCCTGCACACATTTTACAAACTCCAAACCTTCTATCCCTTTTACAGTATGGGCTTCCCAGTCTATGTGTGGAAAATTAAAATCTCCCACAATCACAACCCTGTGCTTACTACAAATATCTGCTATCTCCTTGCAAATTTGCTCCTCCAATTCTTGCTCCCCATTAGGTGGTCTATAATACACCCTCATAAGTGTTACTACACCTTTCCCATTCCTCAATTCCTCCCAAATAGCCTCCCTAGACGAGCCCTCTAATCTATCCTGCCAAAGCACCACTGTAATATTTTCTCTGACAAGCAACACAACACCTCCCCCTCTTGTCCCTCCGATTCTATCACACCTGAAGCAACAAAATCCAGGAATATGTAGTTGCCAATCACACCCTTCCTGCAACCATGTTTCACTAATAGCTACAACATCATATTTCCAGGTATCAATCCATGCTCTAAGCTCATCCACCTTTCTTACAATGCTCCTAGCATTAAAATAAATGCATTTCAGAAATTCTCCACCTCTTCCTCTCTGTTTATCTCTTAACAGTATAGAGAACTGTCTTCTTTTTCTTCCTTCTCCCATACATACATACACTCTGGTTCTCCTCCCCCTCCCCCACCCCCATATCTAGTTTAAATCCACTGGAGCCTCTCTAGCAAACCTGCCTGCAAAAATATTTGTCCCTCTCCAGTTCAGATGTAAACCTTCCAGCCGGAACAGGTCCCATCTTCCCTGGAAAACTGCCCAATTATCTATAAATCTGAAGCCCTCCCTCCTGCACCACGTCTTCAGCCACGTGTTGATCTGCACTATCTTACTATTTCTAAACCCACCTGCACGTGGCACTGGTAGCAATCCTGAGATTGCTATCCTGGAGGTCCTGTCCTTTAACTTGGCACCTAGCTCCCTAAACTCACCTTTCAGGACCTCCTCACTCTTCCTACCCATGTCATTGGTCCCTACATGGACCATGATGTCCGGCTGCTCACCCTCTCTCTTGAGAATACTGAGACGATTCGAGATATCGCAGACTCTGGCACCAGGGAGGCAACAGACCATCCGGGATTCTCGATCTCTTCCACAGAACCTCCTATCTGTCCCCCTAACTATTGAATCCCCGATCACTACTGCTCTCCTCTTTTCCCTCCTTCCCTTCTGAGCTGAGGGTCCAGTCTCAGTGCCAGAGTCACAACCACTTCAACTTGTCCCTGGTAGCCTCCCGAATGATCCGAAGTTCATCCAGCTCCAGTTCCCTAACACAGTTTGTCAGGAGCTGCACCTTTCGCAGGTGTAGTCATCAGGGACAACAGTGCTCACCCTGACTTCCCACATACTGCAAACAGAGCACTCAACTGCCCTAACTGCTGCCTCCATTATCTACTTAATTACCTATTTAATTAATCTAATTAGATTAATTAAAGGAGCTTACCCAGCCTTACCTCACCTGGATTTTGATTTCTCTGGGCTTGTACTCACTGGAGATTAGAAGAATAAGGGGTGATCTCATTGAAACCTATTGAATGTTGAAAGTCCTAGCCACAGTGGATGTGGAGATGATGTTTCCTGTAGTGGATAAATCTAGGACCAGAGGATGCAGCTCCCAAATAGGAAAATGTCCATTTAGAACAGAGATGGAGGAATTTCTTTTGCCAGAGGGTGGAGAATCTGTGAAATTCATTGGCTGTGGAGGCCAAGTCTTTGGGTATATTTTAATCAGAGGTTGACAGGTTCTCGTTTAATCAGGGTGTCAAAGGTTACGGGGAGAAGACAGGAGAATAGGGTTGAGAGGGATAATAAATCAGCCATGCTGGAATGGTGAAAGAGACTTGATGGGCCGGATGGCCTAACCCTGATCCTTTGCCTTATGGTCTAAAGTCCTGTGTAGGATCTACACGTGAACTTCTGTCCTGAAGAAAATCCAAATCCTAATCTCTGTCAGTTTGCTCCTTGGCCTTTTAGTTCAAATGGCTGATAAAAAACTGATTAAAAATTGCAGACATTAACTTAATCTATTTATGATTTATTTACATGCACTTTGAGCAGGACACAAGAGAAAACTCAACATTTCACAAGCAAAAAGAGACATTCAGACTTGTAAATTCCAACACACTGCCTCGCTGACGATAAACATGAAGGATTCTGCAGGTGCTGAAGGAAATCATCAGGTCAGGCAGCAGCCATGAAAATGAATAAACAGTCAACGTTTCGGGCTGAGACCTTTCTTTGGGACTGGAAAGGAAGGGGAGAGATGCCAGAATAAGAAGGTGGGGGAGGGAAAGGAGGACAAGGTGAGGGGTGATAGATGAGACCAGGTGAGGGGGAAGGTGGGTGGTTGGCAGAAAGGGGATGAAATAAGAAGCTGGGAGTTAATGGGTGGAAAAGGTAAAGGGTTGGAGAAGAAAGAATCTGATCAGGATAGTGAGCCGCGGGAGAAGGGGAGTCAATGAGAGGTGACTGGCAGATGAGGAGAAGAGGAGAGGTGAGAGGGGAGCCAGGATGAGTAATTGAAGAAGAGGGAAGGGGGAGAGGGGAGAAACTACCGGAGGCCTGAGAAATGAATGTTCATGCCATCAGGTTGGAGGCTACCCAGACAGAGTATGATGTGTTGCCCTCCCATGATCCACTCTCCTCTCCTATCAAGTTCCATTGTCTTCAGCCCTTTCCCTCTTCTACCTATCACCTCCCAGATTCTCACTTCATTTCCCCCCCCCCCCAATCATCTGGTCATCTGGTTCCACCTATCACCTCCCAGATTCTCACTTCAATCCCCTCCCACTCACCTGGTTCCACCTATCACCTCCCAGATTCTCACTTCAATCCCCTCCCACTCACCTGGTTCCACCTATCACCTGCCAGCTCCTCTCACTGTTCCTCATCTCCAGTCTGTGGCTTCTTCCCCTCGCTGATTAGCTGGCAGATGGTTGAAACGGAAAATCAGCATGAAGTACATTTGGTAATTCTGTGAAATTGTTCCCACGTACTGGGCATTGTGGCAGTGTGGCAGCAGGAAATTTCAGTCTAGAGCAGTTAGATGCTGCTCTCAGGGGCCCTCGCTGAGCAGATGGTATCTGCCATCTAAAGACCTCTCTGCTGAAAATATGCTGATCTTCCCGTGCAGGGAGATGTCACTTGTACATTGAAACATGGGACAAGACAGTGGTGTAGCAGCCCCCATACTAAACAGTGATACAGCTGGTTAGAATCCTCTCCATGGTACGTTTGTAGAAATTCACTGGTGCTTTTGGTGATATACCAAATCTCCTCCAACTCCTAATGAAACAGCCTTTTATGTAATTGCATTAATATGTTGGACCCAGGATAGATCTTCAGGACTGTTGACAACCAGGAATTTAAAACTGCTCACCCTTCCAACACAGACCCCTCAATGAGGACTGGAGTGTGTTCCCTCAAATTCCCCTTCATGAAGTCCACAATTAATTTCTTGGTCTTACAGATGTTGAGTGCAAGTTTTCAAGTTTGTTATTGTGACACCTCTCAATCTGCTGATCTATCGCTTTCCTGTATGCCTCCTCATTGCCATCTGAGATTCTGCCAACAACCATTGTGTCGTCAGCAAATTTATAGATGGAATTTGAGCTGTGCCCAGCCACACAGTCATGGGTGTAGAGAGTAGAGCAGTGGGCTTAGCACACACACTCCTGAGGTGTGCCGATGTTGATTGTCAGTGACTGTGGTCTCCCAATGAGGAAATCAAGGATCCTCTCTCAGAGGGAGGTACAGAGGCCCACATTTTCATGTTTCTGAACTGCGGGCCACTAAAACAGGATAAAACAGGCCCTGCTGCTGATCATTTTGCTGATGGAATTATGTTGTTTTAAATTTGTACTTCAGCGTGGCTTTACCTCAATTCAACATGCTATGACCTCTATCAGGGTTAAGTACCTGGATGGAATTCCTCCTCCACAATATCATGGTCCAATTATCCTGTGCAAAATGGTTCAATTGGTTTATTATTGTCACATGTACTAGAATACAGTGAAAAAAATTGTTTTTCTTGCAACCCTGACAAATCATTTCATTACAATACCCGGTACGGCAACTGTAACTGCAAGAAACTGAAGAGAGTTGTGGGCACAGCTCAGCACATCACAGAAACCAGCCTCTCCTCCATGGATTCTGTCTACATTTCCCACTGCCTGGGTAAACCAGCCAGCATAATCAAACACCTCACCCATCCCAGGCATTCTCTCTTCTTCCCCCTCTTCCACCAATCTTGAAAACACGTACCTCCAGGCCCAAGGACAGCCTCCATCCCACTGTTACCAGACCATAAGATATAGGAGCAGAATTAGGCCATTTGGCCCATCATAGCTGATCCAATTTTCCTATCAGGCCCAATCTCCTGCCTTCTCCCCGTATCCCTACATGCCCTGACCAATCATGAGTTTGTCAATCTCTACCTTAAATATACATAAAGATCTGGCCTCCACAGCTGCCTCTGGCAAAGAATTCCACAGACCCACTACTCTCTGGCTAAAGAAATTCATCCTCATCTCTGTTCTAAAAGGACAAACCTCTATTCTGAGGCTGTGCCCTCTGGTCGTAGACTCTCCCACCACTGGAAACATCCTCTATCAAGGCCTTTCACCATTCAATAGGTTTCAATCAGATCACACCTCATTTTTCTGAATTCTAGTGAATACAATCCCAAAGTCATCAGACACTCTTTATATATGACAAGCCATTCAATCCTGGAATCATTTTCATGAACCTCCTTTGAACCCTCTCCAGCTTCAGCACATCCTTTCTGAGAGGCCCAAATACTCCAAGTGAGGCCTCACCAGTGCTTTATAAAGTCTCAACATTATATCCTTGCTTTTATATTCTAGTCCTCTTGAAATGAATGTTAACACTGCATTTGTTTTCCACATCACAGACTTAACCTGCAAATTAACTTTTAGGGAATCCTACACAAGGACTGCCAAGTCCCTTTGCACCTCAGTTTTTTGTACTTTCTCTCTATTTAGTAAGTAGTCTACCCTTTCATTTCTTCTCCCAAAGTGCATGACCATACACTTCACAACATTGTATTCCATCTGCCATTTCTTTGCCCATTCTCCTAAACTGTCTTAAGTCCTTCTGTAGCCTCTCTAAGTCCCTCAGACAACCTGTCCCTCTACCAATCTTCATATTGTCTGCAAACTTTGCAACAAAGCCATCAACTCCATCATCCAAATTATTGACATATAATGCAAAAAGAATCGGTCCCAATCCAGACCCCTATTGAACACAACTAATCACTGGCAGCCGGCCAGAAAAGGCTCCCTTTATTCCCACTCTTCTCCTCCTGCCAATCAGCCACTGCTTTATCCATGCTAGAATCTTTCCTGTAATACCATGGGCTCGTAGTTTGTTAAACAGCCTCATGCGTGGCACCTAGCAAAGGCCTTCTGAAAATCAAAGTACACAACATCAGCCAATTCTCCTTTGTCTATTCTGCTTGTTATTTCTTCAAAGAACTCCAACAGATTTGTCAGTCAAGATTTGCCCTTGAGGAAACCATGCTGACTATGGCCTACTTTATCATGTGCCTCCAAGTATCACAAAACCTCATCCTTAATAGTCAACTCCAACATCTTCCCGACCAGAGGTCAGACTAATTCACCTATAATTTCCTTTCTGCCACCTCTCTTTCCTCTTGAAGAGTGGAGTGACATTTTCAATTTTCCATTCTTCAGGAACCATTTCAGAAGCTAGTGATTCTTGAAAGATCATTACTAATGCCTCCACAATCTCTTCAGCCACCTCAGACCTCTGGGTTATACACCATCATGACTTATCTACCTTCAGACATTTCAGTTTCCCAAGAGCCACCTCTCTGGGTTGCAGTAAAACTTCACACATTTCTTGCCCCTGACACTTGGAACTTCCACCATACTACTACAGTGAAGCCTGATGCAAAATATTTATTCAGTTCATCCACCATTTCCTTGTTCCCCCATTACTACATCTCCAGCATTGTTTTCCAGTGATCTGATATCCATTCTCACCTCTCTTTTACACTTATTGTATCCTCTTTCGTGTTATTGACTAGCTTACTTTTGTACTCCACCTTTACCTTCTTAATTACTTTTTTAGTTGTCTTCTGTTAGTTTTCAAAAATGTCCAAATCCACTAACTTCTCACTAATTGTCGCTCTGTTGTATTCCCTCTCTTTCGATTTTATGTTGCCTTTGACCTGTTGTTAGCCATGGTTGTGTCATCTTGCTTTTAGAATATTTCTTCTTCTTTGCGATGCATATATCATGTATGTTCCCAATTGCTTCCAGAAATTCCGGCCATTGCTGCTCTGCCATCATCCCTGCCAGTGTTCTTTTCCAATCAGTTCTGGCCGACTCCTCTCTCACACCTCTGTAATTCCCTTTACTCCACTCTCATACTGATACATCTGACTTTAGCTTCAACGTCTCAAATTTCAGGGTGTATTTGATCATATTGTGATCACTTGGCATTAGGTGTTCTTTTACCAAAAGCTCTCTAATCAATTCTGGTTCACTGCACAACACCTAATCCAGAATAGCCTGTCCCCTAGTGGGCTCAACCACAAGCTGCTCTAAAAAGCCATCTCTTGGGCTTTCTGGAAAATCCCTCGCTGGAATCCAGCACCACCCTGAATTTCTCAATCTACCTGTATATTATAGCCCACATGACTATTATAACATTGGCCATTTGACATTCCTGCAGTCCCCCCCCCCCCCACACACTTTCCTGTCTGTCCTTTTGATACAATGTGTGTCCTTGGATATTAAGCTCCCAGCTGTCAGCCATGATTCAGTGAGGCCTACAACATCATACATGCCAATCGGTAACTGTGCTACATGTTTATTTATCTTATTCCCTATACTGTATGCATTGAAATATAACATCTTCAGTCCTGTATTCACTCCTTCTGATTTTATCTCCTTTTACGTTGCAACTCATCCTGCTGACTGCAATTTTACCCTATCGTCAGCCTCCCGGAGTCTCACTGCACATTGCCTGTTTGTAAACTAACTCCCTCATCTTCAGCACTATCAGTCCAGTTCCCAACCCCTGCCAAATTCATTTAAACCCTCCCGAACAACTCTAGCCAACCTGCCCAGAGGGATATTGGATCTCGGTTTTAGGTGTAATCCGTCCCTTTTGTACAGGTCGTCCATTTCCCAGAAGAGATCCGTATGAGCCAAAAATCTGAATCCCTGCCCCCTGCACCAGTTCCTCAGCCACGCATTCACCTGCCAAATCATCCTATTCTTACCCTCACTGGCACAGGCTGATTACTACCCTGGAGCTCCTGTTTCTCAGCTTTCTGCTTAGCTCCCTAAAATCTCTTTTCAGGACCTCCTCACCTTGGATCCAATTGCAGAGGGAGGTACAGAGGCCCAGGTTTTATAACTTATCGATCAGGATTGTGGGAATGATGGTGTTAAACGCTGAGCTACAGTCAATGAACAGCATCCTGATGTAGGTGTTTGTATTGTCCCAGTGATCTAAGGCCGTGTGAAGAGATTGTGTCTGCCATAGACTCATTGTGGCAATAGGCAAATTGCAGTGGGTCCAGGTCCTTGCTGAGGCAGGAGTTCAGTCTAGTCATGATCAACCTCGCAAAGCATTTAAGCACCGTAGATGTGAGAGCTACTGGGTGATATTTTCCACTCAACAAAATAAACCAGTTAGATCCAAACTGCCCCCTGCTTCACACAGGCTTCAGGATTGGTTAAGAAGCTCAGTGAGTGGGCATTTCGCTTCAAACAATGGTCTTCCAGTATGTCAAATTCACTGCAAAAATATTGTCATGAATGCCCATTTGGAAGCTTGGTCCTGATGAAGTGTCTCAGCCCAAAACATTGACCATTTATTCTCTTTGTAAATGGTGCCTGACCTGCTGAGTTTCTCCAGCATTTTGTACTGTGCTAGAATTGTCTCCTGGAAACATTATGCTTGCAACAGGGCATCACTGGACTTGAGCATTAAAAGGTGGTAGAGAAGGTAAGAATTTAGAGCAGATTATCTGGCCCTCTGATCTCTGAGACCGCAGCTGAAATTCCACCCCAGCACATTTCCCAGGGAGAGAATGCCAGACAACCTCCAACCCTTAAGGAAAGAAATTTCTCCTCGTCCCCCACTTATTCTAGCAGAAAGCATCACTCGCACCACCCACCATGCAGGAAAAAGCAAAACCCCAAAGAGAGATCCCAACAGTCCAACGTTCCTCTGGCACTCCCTCTCACTAACAAGGGAGAGAGAGATATCACTCCTCCCACAGCAAGAGGGGAGGCAAGCAGTCACTGTTTCCATGTTACAGTCTGTAGCGCCGCATTTTGAGTTTCCCTATCTTGAGAATCGGCTGCAGACTCTCACTCACCAACGAGAGAGAGATAGAGAGGCTGAGATCACCAGAGTGCAGAGGCCTCTCACAGTCACACTCACTGTCTCGATGTTCCAGCCTCTGACAGTCACACTCACTGTCTCGATGTTACCCCCTCTCACAGCAACACTCACTGTCTCGATGTTACCCCCTCTCACAGCAACACTCACTGTCTCGATGTTACCCCCTCTCACAGCCACACTCACTGTCTCGATGTTACCCCCTCTCACAGCCACACTCACTGTCTCGATGTTCCAGCCTCTGACAGCCACACTCACTGTCTCGATGTTACCCCCTCTGACAGCCACACTCACTGTCTCGATGTTACCCCCTCTGACAGCCACACTCACTGTCTCGATGTTCCAGCCTCTGACAGCCACACTCACTGTCTCGATGTTACCCCCTCTGACAGCCACACTCACTGTCTCGATGTTCCAGCCTCTGACAGTCACACTCACTGTCTCGATGTTCCAGCCTCTCACAGCCACACTCACTGTCTCGATGTTACCCCCTCTCACAGTCACACTCACTGTCTCGATGTTACCCCCCTCTCACAGTCACACTCACTGTCTCGATGTTACCCCCTCTCACAGCCACACTCACTGTCTCGATGTTACCCCCTCTGACAGCCACACTCACTGTCTCGATGTTACCCCCTCTGACAGCCACACTCACTGTCTCGATGTTACCCCCTCTGACAGTCACACTCACTGTCTCGATGTTCCAGCCTCTGACAGTCACACTCACTGTCTCGATGTTACCCCCTCTCACAGCCACACTCACTGTCTCGATGTTACCCCCTCTGACAGTCACACTCACTGTCTCAATGTTCCAGCCTCTGACAGTCACACTCACTGTCTCGATGTTCCAGCCTCTGACAGTCACACTCACTGTCTCGATGTTCCAGCCTCTGACAGTCACACTCACTGTCTCGATGTTCCAGCCTCTGACAGTCACACTCACTGTCTCGATGTTACCCCCCTCTGACAGTCACACTCACTGTCTCGATGTTCCAGCCTCTGACAGTCACACTCACTGTCTCGATGTTACCCCCTCTCACAGCCACACTCACTGTCTCGATGTTACCCCCTCTCACAGTCACACTCACTGTCTCGCTGTTCCGGCCTCTCACAGTCACACTCACTGTCTCGATGTTACCCCCTCTCACAGTCACACTCACTGTCTCGATGTTACCCCCTCTCACAGTCACACTCACTGTCTCGATGTTACCCCCTCTCACAGTCACACTCACTGTCTCGATGTTACCCCCTCTCACAGTCACACTCACTGTCTCGATGTTACCCCCCTCTCACAGCCACACTCACTGTCTCGATGTTACCCCCTCTCACAGCCACACTCACTGTCTCAATGTTACCCCCTCTGACAGCCACACTCACTGTCTCAATGTTCCGGCCTCTGACAGCCACACTCACTGTCTCAATGTTACCCCCTCTGACAGTCACACTCACTGTCTCAATGTTCCGGCCTCTGACAGCCACACTCACTGTCTCAATGTTACCCCCCTCTGACAGTCACACTCACTGTCTCAATGTTCCAGCCTCTGACAGCCACACTCACTGTCTCAATGTTACCCCCTCTGACAGCCACACTCACTGTCTCGATGTTACCCCCTCTGACAGCCACACTCACTGTCTCAATGTTACCCCCTCTGACAGCCACACTCACTGTCTCAATGTTCCGGCTTTCCGCAACACCTCATGACACTGGCGAGAAACCAGGTCCACAGGGCCGCAGTAGGCCGAGGCCCAGAGGTGCCACCTTCCAGGCCACTCCTGGACATATGGAATACACAGCCGATCAGTGAGCTCCAAGAACATGCTGCCGTGAAGAACCACAGTTCAACAGGACGCCACCACCCTGAAAAGGACAAAAGGGGCATTAGAAGAAGAAGAAGAATGTAACTGTTCCATTGAAGAGCTGGGAGAAATTGTGCTCTGGCATGAACTTTAGCTCCGCCCTTCAGTGAACTATTATTCTATTGTGTAATTATTTCGTGTGCCCACATGGAAATGAATGTCAGGGACGATGGTGACATTTATGTACTTTGATAACAAATTTACTTTGAGCTTTAAAAGACCACACCCAACAGCATGGACAACAGCCAATGGGCAAAAGACAACAAATCATGCAAACACAAAAAATAAAGAGAAAAGAATAGAAACAATACTAGCAAGTAAATAAGCAATAAATATTGAGAATATCAGTTGTCAAATCCTTGAAAGCGAGTCCATATGTTGTGGAATCAGTTCAGGGTTGAGGTCAGTGAAGTTCAAGAGCCTGATGGTTGAAGGGTAATAACTGCTCCTGGACCTGGTGCTGTGGGCCTTGAGGTTTCTGTACCTTCCTCCTGATGGCAGCAATGAGAAGACAGCATGTCCTGGATGGTGGGGGGCCCTGGTGATGGATGCTGCTTTCCCACAACAGCTCTCCAAGTGGATAAGCTCAGTGGTGGGGACGGCTTTGCCCGTGATGGACTGGGCCACATCTATTGCTTTTTGTAAGATTTTGTGATGTCAGGTCACTGAACGGAGACAACTGGCCAAACCTCACCGTTTCGCAGAAGGAATGAATGAAATCCTGAGTGATGGGCTCTGCGAGAATTGGATGTAACGATGTCTTTGATGTTTGCAATTGGGACATTATGGGGCAGGAACAGAGGTATGATGGAGCTGGGTATGTGATGGGACCCATGGATGTACTGGACTGTGCAAAACACCTCTGCTCCCCTACACATCCCTCAGTTCACTCACGAGGCCGAGTTATTCTGTGGTCCTCACCAACTCTGAGCCCTGCTCAGCTCCGTAAACACAGATCACCCTCGGGACACGGAGACACAGAAGCCAAATTGAATCTCCCAGTCATCAGATTCCAGGGACACAAACATAATAGCTTCATTAATCTTTATGGATTTATTAAACATTGCATTTATCTCCCTTTGATTGGCTGAAAGTATTTGTTAGTTTCATATGAGCAATTATTAGTATCATAATTAAGGAGAACAGTTCAAGGTTCCTCTACGTCAATAAACCCCCGCTGGTTGGAACCGCCGCTTGTGGCAGGTACAGGATGAACGGAGGATCTGACTGCTCCACGTTCGTTCAGGTTGTTATAACAGGGGGAGGTAGTGAGGGTAAACTCCCACTACCTGTTAAATGCTCCCAATGGCGTGTGTCTCAGATAGCCTGTGCGCTCTGGAAAACATCCCAGTTACCCTATACGCGCCCAACCCGAACCGAGTTCACACGAGTTCCCTCACCCACCAGCCCTCAGCTGACATCTCCCAATGCTCTCCCTCCGTTCCCACACCTGGGGCCATCCACACATCATCCCTTTCCTCAGATGAAAAGTGGCCAGTGAGGGAGTGGGCTAGTGAAGGAGTGGAGATTTGAGGCTTTGACTCGAGAGGCTTCGACGGGAAGAGGCGGAGAACGAGTTTGTTCCCAGTTAGGCTTTACAATGCCTCCTGAGACGGTGATGTGCCTCTCCTGTGAGATGTGGCAGTCTTGGGGGAACTCCCCTCTCCCGCAGAGTCACATCTGCCAGAAGTGCATGCGGCTGGGCGATCTGGAAGACCGTGTGAGGAATCTGGAGCAGCAGCTGGATGACCTTCGACTCATAAGGGAGATTGAGGCCGTCATAAATGAGAGCTACAGGGAGGGAGTCACACCTAGGCTGCCGGAAGCAGGTCGTTGGGTGACAGTCAGAGGGGGGAAAGCGAAGGAGAGTAGACAGGTAGTGCAGAGCACCCCTGTAGCCATTCCCCTGAATAATAAGTTTACCGTCCTGGATGCTGTTGGTGAGGACGACCGACCAGGTGTGAGCCACGGTGGCAGGGCCTCTGTCACTGAGTCTGACCCTGTGGTGCAGAAGGATGGGACGGAGAAGAGGAGAGCTGTCGTCATTGGAGACTCTATAGCCAGGGGAGCAGACAGGAGATTTTGTGGACGTGAGAAGGAAACCCGCATGGTTTGTTGCCTCCCGGGTGCCAGGGTCCGGGATGTCTCTGACCGGGTGCATGACATCCTGGTACGAGAGGGAAAGCAACCAGAAGTCGTGATACATGTTGGGACCAACGACATAGGCAGGAAGAGGGATGAGGTCCTGAAGTGTGAGTTTCGGGAACTAGGCAGAAGGCTGAAGAACAGGACCTCAAGGGTGGCGTTCTCAGGATTGCTGCCAGTACTACGTGATAGTGATGGTAAGAACTGGAGGAGATGGCAGTTGAATGCGTGGCTGAGGAGTTGGTGCAGGGGGCAGGGTTTTAGATTTTTGGACTATTGGGATCTCTTCTGGGAAAGGTGGGACCTGTACAGATTGGGTGGGTTGCACCTGAACTCGAGGGGGAGCAATATCCTTGCTGGTAGGTTTGCTAGCATGGTTCTGGAGGGTTTAAACTAATTTGCAAGGGGGATGGGACCCGGAGTGATAGAGCAGTGAAAGAAGTGCATGGAGTAAAGCCAGATCTAACATACAGAGAGGCTTTGAGGAAAGAGCAGCAGAATAAAGGGTATAAAGGTAGTAAGGTAGAAGGGCTAAAGTGTGTGCACTTCAATGCAAGAAACATCAGGAACAAAGGTGATGAACTGAGAGCTTGGATACATACATGGAATTATGATGTAGTGGCCATTACAGAGACTTGGCTGGCACCAGGGCAGGAATGGATTCTGAATATTCCTGGATTTCAGTGCTTTAAATGGGATAGAGAGGGTGGTAACGGGGAGGAGGGGTGGCATTACTGGTCAGGGATACTATTACAGCTGCAGAAAGGGTAGGTTATGTAGCAGGATCCTCTTTTGAGTCAGTATAGGTGGAAGTCAGGAACAGGAAGGGAGCAGTTACTCTATTGGTGGTATTCTATAGGCCCTCTGGTAGCAGCAGACATACCGAGGAGCAGATTGGGAGGCAGATTTTGGAAAGGTGCAAAAATAACAGGGTTGTTATAATGGGTGACTTTAACTTCCCTAATATTGATTGGCACTTGATTAGTTCCAAGGGTTTAGATGGGGCAGAGTTTGTTAAGTGTGTCCGGGATGGATTCCTGTCACAGTATGTTGACAGGCCGACTAGGAGGAATGCCATACTAGATCTAGTATTAGGTAACGAACCGGGTCAGGTCACAGATCTCTCAGTGGGTGAGCATCTGGGGGACAGTGGTCACCGCTCCCTGGCCTTTACCATTATCATGGAAAAGGATAGAATCAGAGAGGACAGGAAATTTTTTAATTGGGGAAGGGCAAATTATGAGGCTATAAGACTAGAACTTGCGGGTGTGAATTGGGATGATGTTTTTGCAGGGAAATATACTATGGACATGTGGTCAATGTTTAGGGATATCTTGCAGGATGTTAGCGATAAATTTGTCCCGGTGAGGAAGATAAAGAATGGTAGGGTGAAGGAACCATGGGTGACAAGTGAGGTGGAAAATCTAGTCAGGTGTAAGAAGGCAGCATACATGAGGTTTAGGAAGCAAGGATCAGATGGGACTATTGAGGAATATAGGGTAGCAAGAAAGGAGCTTAAGAAGGGGCTGAGAAGAGCAAGAAGGGGTCATGAGAAGGCCTTGGCGAGTAGGGTAAAGGAAAACCACAAGGCATTCTTCAATTATGTGAAGAACAAAAGGATGACAGGAGTGAAGGTAGGACCAATTAGAGATAAAAGTGGGAAGATGTGCCTGGAGGCTGTGGAAGTGAGCGAGGTCCTCAATAAATATTTCTCTTCGGTATTCACCACTGAGAGGGAACTTGATGACAGTGAGGACAATATGAGTGAGGTTGATGTTCTGGAGCATGTTGATATTAAGGGAGAGGAGGTGTTGGAGTTGTTAAAATACGTTAGGACGGATAAGTCCCCAGGGTCTGATGGAATATTCCCCAGGCTGCTCCACACGGCAAGGGAAGAGATTGCTGAGCCTCTGGCTAGGATCTTTATGTCCTCGTTGTCCACAGGAATGGTACTGGAGGATTGGAGGGAGGCGAATGTTGTCCCCTTGTTCAAAAAAGGTAGTAGGGATAGTCCAGGTAATTATAGACCAGTGAGCCTTATGTCTGTGGCGGGAAAGCTGTTGGAAAAGATTCTTAGAGACAGGATCTATGGGCATATAGAGAATCATGGTCTGATCAGGGACAGTCAGCATGGCTTTGTGAAGGGCAGATCGTGCCTAACAAGCCTAATAGAGTTTGAAGAGGTGACCAGGCATATAGGTGAGGGTAGTGCAGTGGATGTGATCTACATGGATTTTAGTAAGGCATTTGACAAGGTTCCACACGGTAGGCTTATCAGAAAGTCAGAAGGCATGGGATCCAGGGAAGTTTGGCCAGGTGGATTCAGAATTGGCTTGCCTGCAGAAGGCAGAGGGTTGTGGTGGAGGGAGTACATTCAGATTGGAGGGTTGTGACTAGTGGTGTCCCACAAGGATCTGTTCTGGGACCTCTACTTTTCGTGATTTTTATTAACGACCTGGATGTGGGGATAGAAGGGTGGGTTGGCAAGTTTGCAGATAACACAAAGGTTGGTGGTGTTGTAGATAGTGTAGAGGATTGTCGAAGATTGCAGAGAGACATTGATAGGATGTAGAAGTGGGCTGAGAAGTGGCAGATGGAGTTCAACCCGGAGAAGTGTGAGGTGGTACACTTTGGAAGGACAAACTCCAAGGCAGAGTACAAAGTAAATGGCAAGATATTTGGTAGTGTGGAGGAGCAGAGGGATCTGTGGGTACATGTCCACGGATCCCTGAAAGTTGCCTCACAGATAGATAGGGTAGTTAAGAAAGCTTATGGGGTGTTAGCTTTCATAAGTCGAGGGATAGAGTTTAAGAGACGTGATGTAATGATACAGCTGTATAAAACTCTAGTTAGGCTACACTTGGAGTACTGTGTCCAGTTCTGGTCGCCTCACTATAGGAAGGATGTGGAAGCATTGGAAAGGGTACAGAGGAGATTTACCAGGATGCTGCCTGGTTTAGAGAGTATGGATTATGATCAGAGATTAAGGGAGCTAGGGCTTTACTGTTTGGAGAGAAGGAGGATGAGAGGAGACATGATGGAGGTGTACAAGATATTAAGAGGAATAGACAGAGTGGACAGCCAGAGCCTCTTTCCCAGGGCACCACTGCTCAGTACAAGAGGACATGGCTTTAAGGTAAGGGGAGGGAAGTTCAAGGGGGATATTAGAGGAAGGTTTTTCACTCAGAGAGTGGTTGGTACATGGAATGCACTGCCTGAGTCAGTGGTGGAGGCAGATACACTAGTGAAGTTTAAGAGACTACTAGACAAGTATATGGAGGAATTTAAGGTGGGGGGTTATATGGGAGGCAGGGTTTGAGGGTCAGCACAACATTGTGGGCCAAAGGGCCTGTAATGTGCTGTACTATTCTATGTTCTATGACTGCACCTATCACCTACTGAGGAAAAATCCAGATCTGGAATCCCTAAGGCAGTCAACATGGCTGCCGACTCCTGTGACACCACTGGCACCAAAGTGTATCGTCCTCTGCCGTTCCTTTCGGTTCATTAGGTGTGAGGAGAGGGGAGCCCGCTACATGGACAACAGCTTGCTCTCCATATCGTACTGCTCTGGCGGGACACAACATCCATGGTTGATCCTGGCCAATGGAGAGCCGGAAGTATGCTCCTCATTGCAACGTTTGTGCTGGGTGATGGGCTCTGCGAGAATTGGATGTAACGATGTCTTTGATGTTTGCAATTGGGACATTATGGGGCAGGAACAGAGGTATGATGGAGCTGGGTATGTGATGGGACCCATGGATGTACTGGACTGTGCAAAACACCTCTGCTCCCCTACACATCCCTCAGTTCACTCACGAGGCCGAGTTATTCTGTGGTCCTCACCAACTCTGAGCCCTGCTCAGCTCCGTAAACACAGATCACCCTCGGGACACGGAGACACAGAAGCCAAATTGAATCTCCCAGTCATCAGATTCCAGGGACACAAACATAATAGCTTCATTAATCTTTATGGATTTATTAAACATTGCATTTATCTCCCTTTGATTGGCTGAAAGTATTTGTTAGTTTCATATGAGCAATTATTAGTATCATAATTAAGGAGAACAGTTCAAGGTTCCTCTACGTCAATAAACCCCCGCTGGTTGGAACCGCCGCTTGTGGCAGGTACAGGATGAACGGAGGATCTGAGTGCTCCACGTTCGTTCAGGTTGTTATAACAGGGGGAGGTAGTGAGGGTAAACTCCCACTACCTGTTAAATGCTCCCAATGGCGTGTGTCTCAGATAGCCTGTGCGCTCTGGAAAACATCCCAGTTACCCTATACGCGCCCAACCCGAACCGAGTTCACACGAGTTCCCTCACCCAGCAGCCCTCAGCTGGCATCTCCCAATGCTCTCCCTCCCTTCCCACACCTGGGGCCATCCACACATCATCCCTTTCCTCAGATGACTGCACCTATCTCCTACTGAGGAAAAATCCAGATCTGGAATCCCTAAGGCAGTCAACATGGCTGCCGACTCCTGTGACACCACTGGCACCAAAGAGTATCGTCCTCTGCCGTTCCTTTCGGTTCATTAGGTGTGAGGAGAGGGGAGCCCGCTACATGGACAACAGCTTGCTCTCCATATCGTACTGCTCTGGCGGGACACAACATCCATGGTTGATCCTGGCCAATGGAGAGCCGGAAGTATGCTCCTCATTGCAACGTTTGTGCTGGGTGATGGGCTCTGCGAGAATTGGATGTAATGATGTCTTTGATGTTTGCAATTGGGACATTATGGGGCAGGAACAGAGGTATGATGGAGCTGGGTATGTGATGGGATCCATGGATCCACTCCCCTACACACCTATAACTCCAGCCCATCAGTTCAGCCATGAGGCAGAGTTATTCTGTGCTCCTCACCAACTCTGAGCCCTCCTCCGCTCCATATCGACAGATCACCTCAGGAAATGGAGGCACAAGTAACTGCAGATGCTGTGCTGTAGAGCCAACCTGATTTCCCCCACCACCAACCTCCCCTCCCACACCTCGATCCATCTGCCCATCAGCCCTCATATGGCTGTATCTATCACCTTCCAGACCCTGCCTCACATCCTTACTATCTCTCCTCTGTCACTCAGACCCGATTCAGGGTCTTGACCAAAAATGGCAACCATCTCCCAGGTACAATCCCCTATATACCCCTGATCCCTACCTGATTCCATCTCCCGGGTACAATCCTCTACATACCCCTGATCCCTACCTGATTCCATCTCCCGGGTACAATCCTCTACATACCCCTGTCCATCAATTCACTCATGCGGGAGTGGTACTTGGTATTTATCACCAATTCGGAGTCCCGGTCAACAGTAAGCTCCCGTCAACCATTCAGTTCCTGAAACAACCAGCAGAACCCAAATCACCACAGTTTCACAACACTATGGCCACTTCGATTACTCAGCACTAACATCCTGAAAAATTCGAAGTTCAAAGTTTAAAATTAATTTATTATCAAAGAACATATACTAAGTCACTATTTACAACTATGAGATACATTTCCTTGCAGGCATACTCAATTAGTCCAATAACCAAAATAGTATCAATGAAAGGCCACACAAACAGGATGGTCAAGCAACCAGTGTGCAAAAGACAACCAACTCTGCAGATACAAAAAGAAATGATAATAACAAATAAACAATCAATTTCAAGAACATGAGGTGAACAGTCCTTGAAAGCAAATCCAGTTCAGTGATGGGGCAAGTGAAGTTTGGTGATGTTATCCCCACTGGTTCAAGAGGCTGGTAGTTGAGGGGTAATAACTGTTCCTGAACTGGGTGGTGTGGGTCCTCAGGCTCCTGTATTTCCTCCCTGATGGCAGCAGCGCGAAGAGATCATAACCCGTGTGATGGAGGTCCCAGATGACAGCTGCTGCTTTCATGCAACAACACTCTGTGTAGACGTGCTCAACGTTGGGGAGGTGATTGCGTGCTTTCTGCAGAATTGTACTTACATGCTGGCCCCAGACAAATCTTCTGATGATAACTGAGAAACTTACAGCTGTTGATCCTCTCCACCTCTGATTGCTCGATAAAGACTGGCTCATGAACCACCAGTTTCTTCCTCCTGAAGTCAATACTCAGCTCTTCGGTCTTGCTGACACTGAGTGAGAGGTTGTTTCTGTGGGAGGACTCAGTCAGATTGTCAATCTGCCTCCTAGGTGCTGATTTGTTACCACCTTTGATTCGGCAAATGACAGCGGTGTCTTCAGCAAACTTAAATATGGTATTGCAATGTATTAGCCTTCTTGTGTATTTAATATTTCAGTAATATATGAGTAATATTGTAAATATATTGTTTGATTAAACATTCTTTGTTGACAAAATTCATTAGCAGATCTATGTAAAAGTATGTGAATGGCCTACGTCATCACAACACCACGTCATGTGCACGCTTCGCTTAATGTAAAGAAAATAAACATACACATTCGCCCGGACTCTCCTTGATCTTCTTATGATTAATTTTATATTTTGAAGCTTGTGTTGCCCCTGTGTTGATGATTGTGGAGAAGATGCTGCTAATCCAAACTGACTGAAATTTGTGTATAATTTATGTTTAATTTGTTGAGTTTATGTTTAACTTGTGAATCTAATTATCTGATGCTCTGTGCCCGCAATGCTTTTCCAGGTTAAGTTTTTCATTGCATCTGTGTGTATGGGTCAATAAACTCGACTTTGACTTTGAAATCAGTAGACTTATAAATGGGTTTATTCTTATATATACCGAGGTACAGTGAAAAACTTGCATAACCTTCATTCAGATAATTTCATCACATCAGGGCCTTGAGGAACTCCAAGGTAAAACAATCACAGAATGCAGAATAAAGTGTTACTATTCAAGAGCAACCAGTCTGCACTATGGATGTACAAAGAGAAATCTAGAACAAAAGAACAAACTGTTGGAAAACCTCAACAGGACAAAAATCATCTGTGGAGGTCCCAATATCTGTAGAGGTCTTAACCTGAAATGTTGACTCTCCCCTGCCTCCACAGATTCTGCCTCACCTGCTGTGCTGACTTGCCTGTTCTTCACTTACATGTTTTACAAACTCAATGTTTCAGGAATGGACAGAGAACAGATCCATGAAGACGACCGTGGAGACAGCATTCAAACTGGCTGCATCACTGTCTGCTATGGAGGGGCCACTGCATAGGACCAGAAAAAGCGGCAGAAGGTTGTAAACTCAGCCGGCTCCACGATGAGCACCAGCTTCCCCAGCATCGAGGACATCCTCAAAAAGGCAACATCCAGCATCAAGGACCCCCTTCACCCAGGATATGCCCTCTTCTCATCAGGAGGTGGTACAGGTGCCTGAAGACACACGCTCAACTTTGTAAAAGCAGCTTCTTTCCACCCGTCATCAGATTTCTGAATGGAAAATGAACTCACGTGCACCACCTCACCAATTTCTTTCTTTTCTTTTTGCTTTCTTTTGCACTACTTATTTAATTTATTTTAATATATATTTCTCATTGCTATTTATAGTTTTTAATGTACTGCAGTGTACTATGGCCACAAAGACAGCAAATTTCATGACATAGGCCAGTGATATGAAACCTGGTTCTGATTCTGTTATTGAAGGACTGACCAGATTCCCCAGAGAGGGAAAGCGAAAGGTTAACGACTCTGGCTTGTTAATGTGTAACTGTCTCAAATGGAGCTGTAAATAATCGCATCAGCAAAAAACAGCACACAACAACATTTACAGAGAGCACTTCGGTCTTCAGGTTTGACTAATGACTCTCATTAATTCCCTGAGTGTCTCTTGGTCACCACTTTGCCTCAGTTACCCCAGAGTTGCTTGTCCTTTCCACTTCAGCCCAGGCTATGGGGATTTTCCTATAACCCACTGGTCAGCAAGCCTTGTGTTAACAGAATATAATCTTCAAAATAGATGCAGACAGAGGAAGAAAGTTCAAAGTAAATTTATTATTAAAGTACATTAATGTCACAAGAGATTCATTTTCTTGTGGGTATTCGCAGTAGAACAAAGAAACACAACAGAATCAATTAAAAGCTACACATAAACGAGGCTGATAAATTGTGTAATGCCTCATGTTCCACCTGGTGAAGGATCTTGGCCCAAAATGTCGACTTTTTTCCCTCTCCATAGATGCTGCCTGACCAGCTGTGTTCCTCCTGCATTTTGCATGTGTTACTCATGCTCTATCTCCAACTTGACAAATGCACTTTCATTTCTTTAAATGATGGAAACGATTCCCCTCTGTCCATTTTTTCCTATCCCGGCAGCCCCATCACCCCATTTCTTCCCCTCTCAATCTACCCACACGCTCTTCACCAGATCACCTTCTCCCCTCTCTCCCTACATCCCAGGCTCCACCATCCTTTCCTATCAAATCAAATCTTCTTCGGCCATTTGGCACTTCAAACTTCAAAGTACATTCATTATCAGAGTATGTATACCTTACACAACCTTGAGATTTGTCTTCTTGCCACAAAAAACAATAGAGTCCATGATAAACCCACAGCAAAGTCTGTCAAACATCCAACGTGCAGATAAAAGAACAAATCTTCCAAACAGTAGAAACCGCAAACAAGTAACACATAGAACTTGAACTGCAGAGTTCCCGAAAGTGGGTCCACAGCCATGGAGCTGGGTGAGCAAAGCCGGTCTGGGAGCCCAATGGCTGCACGCCTCAGCCACGGAGGTGGTTCAGCGCCAGGGCGAGTACTGATGGTTGCAGACCACGACCACAGAGTCGACCAGTTCAGCGCCAAGACGAATAAACTTTGCAGAATGCTGAGCTGAAAAATGGTTCATCCTTCACCCTCGGCCATGACACAAATAGTAAAATCTACCACCTCTCATCTTCTTACAACATTCACACTCTCCTTCCTCAGTCACCTGCCTACCACCCACTATCCCCACCCCAGCTGGATCCTGGATCCTCATCTCGATTCTAAAGGGCCATCCTTCTTTTCAGAGGCTGTGCTCTCTGGTCCTAGACGCTCCTGCTCGAGGAATAAGCCATCGCACATCACAGCCTAACAGTGTTGGGAGCAGGCCAATGTCAGATCTCTGTGAGGCAGCAAACAGTACCGGTGTCGTGGACGAACAGGCCCCAAGCTTTGACAATTTCACTGTAATCTTCCATTCTACACAATCAGGAAAGCTCACCAATGCCCCTACTTTCTGAGGAGGCTGAAGAGAGCTGGACTCTGCACTTCGATACTCACGTCATTCTACAGATGTGCAGTGGAAAGAGTCCTCACAAGCTGCATCAGTGCCTGGTTCGGAAACTGCACTGCGGCAGACTGGAAAGCTCCACAATGGGTGGTCAAAACCACCCAGTGCATCACTGGCACCACCATCAGGGGCAGGTTTACAGAAAGGAGCCGGAAAAGGGCCAGTAACATCATGAAGGATCCCATTCACTCTGTTCACGGACTGTTTGTCCCTCTCCCATCAGGGAGGAGGCTACGTAGCATCCACCCAGGACCACCAGACTCAAAACCAGTTCCTTTCCCCAAGCATTCAGGCTGATCAACACCTCCACCCACTAACCCACCCCTCCACACCTCAACCACCACTACTGTATCGTTTCCTGTCAGAGTCACCTTATGCACAGACACCTCTGTGCCTAGAGTCACTTTTATGGATGTACAATCAATCTATGTACATAAGCTGTCTTATGGAATTATATTTATTGTTTTTTTTATTATTGAATAATTCCTGAGGAGACTGAGGTCCTTTAACATCTGCCGGACGATGCTGAGGATGTTCTACGAGGCTGTGGTGGCCAGTGCTATCATGTTTGTTGTTGTGTGCTGGGGCAGCAGGCTGAGGGTAGCAGACACCAACAGAATCAACAAACTCATTCGTAAGGCCAGTGATGTTGTGGGGGTGGAACTGGATCTCTGACGGTGGTGTCTGAAAAGAGGATGCTGTCCAACCAAGTTACATGCCATCTTGGACAATGTCTCCCATCCACTCCATAATGTACTGGTTAGGCACAGGGGTACATTCAGCCAGAGACTCATTCCACCGAGATGTAACACTGAGCGTCATAGGAAGTCATTCCTACCTGTGGCCATCAAACTTTACAACTCCTCCCTCGGAGTGTCAGACACCCTGAGCCAGTAGGCCGATCCTGGACTTATTTCCACTTGGCATGATTAACTTATTTTTATTTAATTATTTATGGTTTTAAAATGCTATATTTCTTCACTATTCTTGGTTGGTGCAACTGTAACGAAACCCAATTTCCCTCGGGATCAATAAAGTATGTCTGTCTGTCTGTCTTATTGTTTTTTTGTGATGCTCTGAAGTAACAATTATTTCATTCTGTTTTACACTTGTGTACTGGAAATGACACTAAACTATCCTGAATCTTGATTTCAGGATAGACCATCCTACAATCCTTAGGGATTCTGTTTGTGTCCTCAAAGGTCCCTGTGCTAGAAACCAGAAAGAACAGAGCACTCCACTGGAACAGACGCTTTGCCCCGTGATGTTGTCCAGAACTAGTTAAACCAGTAATTAAATGCCATAGTAAATGTGATCCCTTCTGCTTACACAATGTCCACGTCTGTCCATTCTCTGACACTTATGTGCCCATTGAAGGGCCCCTTAAACGCCTCTACCCTATCTGCCTCTACCACGACACTTGGCGCAATACGCTCTAGGCTCCCACCACCTCCTGTGTAAGATTCTTCCCCATGCATCTCCTTTGAACTTTCCCTCCCTCTCCAATCTATCCCCCTTCAGGAAGGCCCTCTACAATTCTTTAGGGATAACATAACTAACCAAATCCCCTCCAGCACCACCCTCCTCCCTCTGACAGAACTGGCTCTCACACGCAACAATCTCTCCATAGGCTCCTCCAATCCTGAAGAAGGGTCTCAGCCCGAAACAGTCTCCATCAACTGTTTATTCCCCTCCATAGACACTTCTTTGACCTGCTGAGCTCCTCCAGCATTTTGTGCACGTTGCTCAAGATTTCCACCATCTGCAGAGTCTCTGTGTCTGCCAGTTTTTGAAGATTGCCAACACCCAAAATGCTGGAAGAATTCAACAGGTCAGGCAGCATCTATGGAGGGAAATGGACAGTCACTGTTTTGGACTGAGACCCTTCCTTTGGACGGGAAACAAAGAAGAGAGGTGGCCAGAATGAAGAGGAGGGGTGGAATGGACCAAGAACTGGCAGATGATTGGTGGAGCCAAATGTTGAAAGGCCAGGATTGAGTGGATGTGGAGAGGATGTTTCCTGTAGTGCAGAATTCTAGGTCCAGAGGGCCAAGCCTAATAACAGAGGGACGTCCATTTAGAACAGAGATAAGGAGGACTTTCTGTAGCCGGAGGGTGGTGAATCTGCGGAATTCATTGCCACAGACGGCTCTGGAGGCCGAGTCAATGGGTCTATTTAAAGTGGAGGGTGATAGTTTCTTGATTAGTCAAGGTGTCAAGGGTTACAGGGAGAAGACAGAGGAATGGAGTTGAGAGGGATAATGGACCAGTAGAGCAGACCCGATGGGCTGAATAGCCTGATTCTGCTCCTATGTCTCATGGTGTTGTGGAAATTGAACAAGGCTGTCATTTTTGTTACCTGTGTGCTATAGCAGATCTCTCGTCACTCACCCCGATCACTCTTCCACTGAAAATGACAACACATTCTGGGTGAATCTCTCTGCTCAGATGCCGATTCCGATTTATTAATCGTGTGTACATTGAAACGTAGAGAGAAACGCGTTGGTTTTGGTAATAACCAACACAACCTAAGCATGTGCTGGGGCAGCTCACAAGTGTCACCACACATTCCGATGCCTACAGTGCTCAGCAGAACAACACAATCAACAACAGCAGCAAGACAAGTCCCGTTCCTCAGACCATTACTCAATCAACATGTAGGGACCAACGACATGGGTAGGATGAGTGAGGGGGTCCTGCGTAGTGAGTTCAAGGAGTTAGGTGTGAAGCTGAAGGGCAGGACCTCCAGGGTAACAATCTCAGGATTGCTACCTGTGCCACGTGCGAGTGAGGCAAGGAACAGAAGGATTATACAGATTAATAAGTGGCTGAGAGGATGGTGCAGGAGGGACGGCTTCAGGTTTTTAGATAATTGGGCTTTGTTCCAGGGAAGGTGGGATCTGTTCCGACGGGACGGTTTACACCTGAACTGGAGCGATACTAACATTCTTGCAGGAAAGTTTGCTAGTGCTTCTTGGGGGGGGGGGGGTTTAAACTAAATTTGCAGGGGGCAGGGATCCAGAATGTGAGAGAGGATAGCGAGATGAAGAATAAAGGACAGGTGGGGACTACACGGTTCCGGAATATTAAGTGTGTAGTAGAGAAAGGTGAGGCGGAACAAGTGATAAGGAGGACACATGTACAGAGGGATGGTCTGACAGAACATGGAGTTAAATGTGCAGAAAGAATAAGTAAATTTAGGAAGGACAACAAAATTCAAGGGGCGTATAGCCCGATGGGAGTTCGGGGAGCTGGGTTAAGCACAATATGCAGTGATTTAAACAGAGAGAGGAGAAATGGGCTAAAAATTCTATATCTGAATGCACGAAGTGTCAGAAATAAGGCGGATGAGCTTGAAGCTCAGGTGCGAATGGGTAATTATGATGTTGTTGGGATAATGGAGACATGGCTGCGGGAGATCAGACCTGGGGAAATGAATGTACAAGGGTATACGTGCTATCGTAGGGACAGAAATGTGGGCAGAGGGGGTGGGGTGGCCCTGTTGGTGAGGAATGAGATTCAGTCCTTTGCAAGGGGGGGACATAGGATCAGGAGAAGTAGAGTCTGTGTGGATAGAACTGAGGAACAGTAAGGGCAAAAAGACCCTAATGGGTGTTGTCTACAGGCCACCAAACAGTAGCATGGATATTGGGTGCAAGTTGAATAGGGAGTTAACATTGGCATGTGGCAAAGGTAATGTCGCAGTAGTTATGGGGGATTTCAACATGCAGGTGAACTGGGAGAATCAAGTTGGTGCTGGACCCCAGGATAGGGAGTTTGTAGAGTGCCTACGGGATGCATTCTTGGAACAGCTTGTACGAGAGCTGACCAGGGACAAGGCTATTCTGGATTTAGTGTTATGTAATGAACAGGATTTGATAAGCAATCTTGAAGTAAAGGAGCCATTAGGAGGTAGTGATCATAATATGATAAGTTTTTATCTGCAATTTGAGAAGGATAAGGGCAGATCGGAGGTGTCAGTGTTGCAGTTGAACAGGGGAAACTATGGAGCCATGAGGGAGGAGCTGGCCAAAGTTGACTGGACGGATAGCCTAGCAGAAAAGACAGTGGAACAGCAATGGCAGGTATTCTTGGGAATAATGCACAAGGTGCAAAATCAGTTCATCCCCCGGAGAAGGAAGGATTCAAAGGGGGGAAAGGGGCCACAGTGGCTGACAAAGGAAGTCAGAGATTGCATAGCATTTCAAAAAAGGAAATATGACAGAGCTAAGGTGAGTGGGAGGACAGATGATTGGGAAATTTTTAAGGAACAACAGAACTTAACTAAAAAGGCAATACGGGGAGAAAAAATGAGGTACGAATGCAAGCTAGCCAGGAATATAAAAGAGGATAGCAAAAGCTTTTTTAGGTATGTGAAGAGAAAGAAGATAGTTAAGAACAATGTTGGGCCCTTGAAGAATGAATTGGGCGAAATTGTTATGGGAAACAGAGAAATGGCAGAAGAATTTAATAAGTACTTTAGATCTGTCTTCACTAGGGAAGACACAAGCAATCTCCCAGATGTATGGATGGGCCAAGGACATAGGGTAACAGAGGAAATGAAATAGATTGACATTAGGAAGGAAACGGTGATGAGTAGACTGATGGGACTGAAGGCTGAGAAATCCCCAGGTCCAGATGGTCTGCATCCTAGGGTACTAAAGGAGGTGGCCCTGGAAATTGTGGATGCATTGGTAATCATTTTCCAATGTTCCTTAGATTCAGGATCAGTTCCTGAGGATTGGAGAATGGCTAATGTTATCCCACTTTTTAAGAAAGGAGGGAGGGAGAAAACAGAGAACTATCGTCCTGTCAGCCTAACATCAGTAGTGGGGAAGATGCTAGAGTCCATTATTAAAGATGAAATAGTGGCATATCTAGATAGCAGTGATAGGATTGGGCCGAGCCAGCATGGATTTACCAAGGGCAAATCATGCTTGACTAATCTATTGGAGTTTTTCGAGGATGTAACCAGGAAGTTAGACAAGGGAGATCCAGTGGATGTAGTGTACCTCGATTTTCAGAAGGTATTTGATAAGGTCCCACATAGGAGATTGGTGGGTAAAATCAGAGCTCATGGCATTGGGGGGAAGATATTGACATGGATAGAAAACTGGTTGGCAGATAGAAAGCAAAGGGTAATGGTGAATGGGTGTTTCTTGGAATGGCAGGTGGTGTCTAGTGGGGTGCCACAGGGCTCGGTATTGGGACCACAGCTGTTTACGATTTACATCAACGATTTAGATGAAGGCATTGAGAATAACATCAGCAAGTTTGCTGATGATGCTAAGCTGGGTGGCAGTGTGACATGTGATGAGGATGTTAGGAGAATTCAGGGTGACTTGGATAGGCTGAGTGAGTGGGCAGATACTTGGCAGATGACGTTTAATGTGAATAAGTGTGAGGTTATCCCCTTTGGGAGTAAGAACAGGAAGGCAGATTATTATCTGAACGGTGTAGTGTTAGGTAAGGGAGAAATACAAAGAGATCTAGGAGTCCTTGTTCATCAGTCACTGAAGGTGAATGAGCAAGTGCAGCAGGCAGTGAAGAAGGCTAATGGAATGTTGGCCTTTATTACAAAGGGAATTGAGTACAAGAGCAAGGAAATCCTTCTGCATTTGTACAGGGCCCTGGTGAGACCACACCTGGAGTATTGTGTACAGTTTTGGTCTCCAGGGTTAAGGAAGGACATCCTGGCTGTAGAGGAAGTGCAGCGTAGATTCACAAGGTTAATTCCTGGGATGTCAGGACTGTCTTACGCAGAGAGGATAGAGAGACTGGGCTTGTACTCGCTGGAATTAAGGAGATTGAGAGGGGATCTGATTGCAACATATAAGATTATTAAGGGATTGGACAAGATAGAGGCAGAAAATATGTTCCAGATGCTGGGAGAGTCCAGTACCAGAGGGCATGTTTTGAGAATAAGGGGTAGGTCATTTAGGGCAGAGTTAAGGAAAAACTTCTTCTCCCAGAGAGTTGTGGGGGTCTGGAATGCACTGCCTCAGAAGGCAGTGGAGGCCAATTCTCTGGATGCTTTCAAGAAGGAGCTAGATAGGTATCTTATGGATAGGGGAATCAAGGGATATGGGGACAAGGCAGGAACCGGGTATTGATAGTAGATGATCAGCCTTGATCTCAGAATGGCGGTGCAGGCTCAAAGGGCTGAATGGTCTACTTCTGCACCTATTGTCTATTAGTTATTTGGTCCTCAAGGTTGTTACAGCTGGGGATGGTAATGAGGACAGACTCCCACTATCCATTAAATGCTCCCAATGGAGTGCACCTCAAATAGCCTCTGACAACCAAGTCCAGCTCCTGGCTTCACGTACCGCTCAGCTACTAAGCCTAGTGGAACCGTTTCTACTGACAGAAGGGGCAAAGGTGGGTTACTGATACCTTCAAACTGGTCACTTTGGGCAAATGGGGTCTGTCAGCCGTTTCAAACCTCCGCTCATCATCTCATCATTTCAAACCTCCGCTGCCTTGCAGCTATACCCACTCATGGGGAAGGCTTTGGGAGTAAATCCTGAGGGAAAATCCAGAGCTGGAGACCCTCAGGCAATTCGACATTGAGTTAAACTCTGTCTAGCAACTCCTGCGACACCGCTGTATCGGCTTTGCCGCGCACCCTCCGCCAGAAAAAGCGGGATCCAGTGGCCACCCACTTCCTATTCCCTTTCTGGAATGTCAGTCCACGGCCTCTTCTACTACTACGATGAGGCTACTCTCGGGTTGTAGGAACAACGCCTCATATTCTGTCTGGGTAGCCTCCAACTTGATGGCATGAATATCGATTTCTCAAAATGCTGGAGGAACGCAGCAGGTCAGGCTGCATCCTGCCAAGACTCTTCGGCAGGATTGGAAAGATGAGGACTCGGAGTATGGAAGTGTGGAGAGGGGAGGAAGAGACAAGGTGGAAACAAATCAGGAGGGGTGAAGAAAAGAGCTGGGGAGTTGATTCCGTCCAAAATGTCGACTGTAACTTTTTCATAGATGCCGCCTAGCTTACTGAGTTTTGTGCGTGTTGCTTGGATTTCCCACATCTGCAGACTTTCTCTTGTTTATGATCGGCCACTGCCGTTCCTTGGGATTCATTTGCTACGTGGAGAGGGGGTGCCTGCTACACGGGCAACAACTTGTACTGTCCGGACCAACAGCAGGCCTCATTTATTTATTTGGGTAATTGATACATGTTAATGCCTGTCCGCTGCATTGTTGCCAATTTGACAACAGTCAATGATTTAAAAAACCTGATCCTGGTGCCAGGCTGCCCTCTGCTGCTTGGTCAGGGTACTGCACACCGCAGAGCGCCGGAGCCGGATGCACACTTATTTATCACAACGGTATAGCGCCAAGTGGCCCCGTCCAGCCCTTCAACCCCTGACAAACCCATTTAACCCTAACCTAACCACCGGGCAGTTGACAATGACCAACTAACCTACCCAGCAGGTCTTTGGACTGTGGGAGGAAACCGGAGCAACCAGAGAATACGCACACATTCCACGGGGAGGACATACGGAGACTCCTTACGGAACTCTGGAGCGCCTCAAGCTGTAATAGCGCCGTGCTAACTTCTACTCAACACACGGTGACAGCATGGGCAATGTGCGGAAACCTGGAGGCAGATAACACAATTCCGATGACCATCCGATCTGTGCCTCTTATTATTCAAAAAGGGAAGCAGGGATAATCCTGAAAACTGGACTGGAGTCTTTCGCCAGTGGTAGGGAAGTTACTGGAGAGAATTCTTAGCGATAGGATCTATGAGCCTTTGGAAAGGCATAGCTTGATTAGAGAGAGCTACCACGCTTCGTGTCGGGCAAGTCATGTCTTTAAGATTCAAGACTGTTTAACTATTTTCTGGACACGAGTGTAAGGAGAACAAAATAATTGGAGAAAGTAACTACTTTGAGTCCTGGCATGGATGCTACGTAGCCTCCTCCTTGAAGGGAGTGGGACAAACAGTCCACGAGCAGGGTGGGTGGGATCCTTCATGATGTTACTGGCCCTTTTCCGTCACCTCTCTGTATGTATGTCCTTGATGGTGGGTCGGCTGGTGCTGATGATGTGTGGGGCTGGGCACTGCAGTGCAGTTTCCGTACCCTCAGTGAATCAGCTTGTTTTGATGCTCTCTACTGTGCATCTGTGGTCCGAAGTGAGGACATAGACCAGCTCCGTTCAGCCCGCTCAGAAAGTTGGTGAGCTTTCCTGACTGTGCAGGTGCTGGCCCGGGAGGCTCGTGTGAGATGTGTGACATAGACCAGCTCGGTTCAGCCTCCTTAGAAAGCTGAGATGTTGGTGAGCATTCCTGACTGTGCAGGCGCTGTCCCGGACCGAGAGAGACTGAGTGTGATGCGCTGTCCCGGGACCGAGAGAGACTGAGTGTGATGCGCTGTCCCGGGACCGAGAGAGACTGAGTGTGATGCGCTGTCCCGGGACCGAGAGAGACTGAGTGTGATGCGCTGTCCCGGGACCGAGAGAGACTGAGTGTGATGCGCTGTCCCGGGAGGCTCGTGTGAGATGTGCGCTCCCAGGAGTTTGAAACTGCTGGCAGTTTCTACAACGGTGCCACTGAGGGGTGCAGGAGCTCTGAGTTCGCCTGAAGTCTCCTTTGTCTTGTTGACATTAAGGAAGGGATTGCATGAAACGTGATAGAGTATTCTGACGAGGTGACGAGGGTGAGCTGTGGATATTATCTACGCGGATTTTAGTCAAGCGCTGGACATGGGCGGCTCATCTAGGAGAGGAAGATGCGTGGGGTACATGGTGACTTGGAACAGGCTGCCACAGAAGGCAGGCAGAGCTGGTCAAAAGTACTCGTGGTATTTAGTGGTGTTCCACAGGGTTTGTGATGTATATAAATGATCTGGATGAAAATGTAGATGGGTGGGTTAGTAAGTTTGCAGATGATGTGATGGTTGGTGCATAGCGAAGGTAAAGATGGCAGTGGGATATAGATCCCTTACAAATCTGGGTGGAGAAGTGGCAGATGGAGATTAACCCGGTCAGATGTGAAGGGCTGCACCTCGGTAGGTCAATTGCAAAGAGACAGTGCACTATTAAGAGCGAGATCCTTAACAGTGTTGATAAGGAGAGGACTCTTGGAGTCAAAGTTCATAGCACCCTGAAAGTGGTTACACAGGCTGATCGGGTGGTTAAGAAGGCTTATGGAATGCTTGCTTGTATTAGTCAAGGAATTGAGTTCAAAAGTCAGAAAGTTATGTTACAACTGTATAAAACCCTGGTTAGGCCTCATTGGGAGTATTGGATACAGTTCTGGTCGCCCCGTTACAGGAGGATGTTGAGAGTGTACAGAACAGGTTTGCCAGGATGCTGCCTGGATTAGAGACCTTGAGCTATAATGAGAGGTTGGACAAACTTGGGTTGTTTTCTCTGGAGTGGCAGAGGCTGAGACGAGATCTGATCGAGGTTTATAACATTATTAGAAGTATAGATAGAGTGAGACAATATCTTTTTTCCCAGCATTGAAATGTCTAAATCTAGAGGGCATGTATTTCAGGTGGGGGGGTAATTTCAAAGGAGATATGAGGGGCATTTTTCACACAGAGAGGGGTGGGTGCCTGGAATGTGCTGTCTAGGGTGGTGCTGGAGGCAGATACATTAGAGACTTTTAAGAGATGTTTAGATAGACTCATGATTGTGAAGGAAATGGAAGGATATGGACATTGTGTAGGGAGAAGAGATTAGTTTAGTTGGCCATTTGATGATGATTGAATTACAACAGGATCCTGCCACCAAACACATCTTTCCAATGACATAGGTAGGGAAAGGGAAGAGGTCCTGAAAAAAGACTACAGGGAGTTAGGAAGGAAGTTGAGAAGCAGGACCTCAAAGGTAGTAATTTTGGGATTACTGCCTGTGCCACGCAACATTGAGAATAGGACTAGGATGAGGTGGAGGATAAATGTGTGGCTGAGGGATTGGAGCAAGATGTAGGGATTCAGATTTCTGGATCATTGGGACCTCTTTTGGGGCTGGTGTGACCTGTACAAAAAGGACGGATTGCACTTGGATCCCGGGGGACCAATATCCTGGCGGGAAGGTTTGCTAAGGCTACTGGGGAGAGTTTAAACTACAGTTGTTGAGGGGGGGGGGGTGGGAACCAAGAGACTGAAGAGGAGATTCAGATGAAGAGACTGGGGAAGAGGAGATTGGCTCACAAATAGAGAAAGCTTGTAGACAGTGCGAGAGGGAGGATAGGCAGGTGATAGAGAGGGGATGCGATCAGACCGAAGGTTTGGGATGTGTGTATTTTAACGTAAGGAATGTTGTGAACAAAGCGGATGAGCTTAGAGTGTGGATCAATACTTGGTGATATGATGTGGTGGCCATTACAGAGGCTTGGATGGGTAAGGGACAGGAATGGTTACTTCAAGTGCCAGGTTTTAGATGTTTCAGAAAGGACAGGGAGGGAGGCAAAATAGGTGGGGGCGTGGCACTGAATTGAATTGAATTGAATTTTGATTTATTGTCATTTGGAAACCACAACTGCAATGCAGTTAAAAAATGAGACAACGTTCCTCCAGAATGATATCACAAAAGCACACGACAAAACAGACTACACCAGAAAATCCGCATAACGTTTGGTAATCCCCAAATCCAGAGTCCGGAGAGGCTGCTGCTTATTAATATCGCGCTACTATATAACCATATAACGATTACAGCACAGAAACAGGCCATCTTGGCCCTTCTAGTCTGTGCCAAACGCTTACTCTCACCTAGTCCCACTGACCCGCACTCAACCCATAACCCTCCATTCCTTTCCTGTCCAAATACCTATCCAATTTTACTTTAAATGACAATACCAAACCTGTCTCTACCACTTCTACTGGAAGCTCGTTCTACACAGCTACCACTCTCTGAGTAAAGAAATTCCCCCTCGTGTTACCCTTAAACTTTTGCCCCCTAACTCTCAAATCATGTCTTGTTTGGATCTCCCCTACTCTCAATGGAAAAAGCCTATCCACGTCAACTCTATCTATCCCCCTCATAATTTTAAATACCTCTATCAAGTCCCCCCTCAACCTTCTATGCTCCAAAGAATAAAGACCTAACTTGTTCAACATTTCCATGTAACTTACATGCTGAAACCCAGGTAACATTCTAGTAAATCTTCTCTGTACTCTCTCTACTTTGTTGACATCTTTCCTGTAATTCGGTGACTAGAACTGTACACAATACTCCAAATTCGGCCTTACCAATGCCTTGTACAATTGTAACATTACATCCCAACTCCTATACTCAATGCTCTGATTTATAAAGGCCAGCATACCAAAAGCTTTCTTCGCCACCCTATCCACATGAGATTCCACCTTCAGGGAATCCATTATTCCTAGATCATCTTAGCGCGTTCCCTGGAAAGGAGCTCCAAACCCATCAGGCAAGACTACCTAGACACACCAAGTTAGGAGACCAACTCTACCACCCAGCAAACCAAAAACTAAAGCTACAAGACCTACACAAAATCACATAGTTACAACAGTGCAAACAATACCATAATTGATTTAAAAAAAACAGACAATGGGCAGAGTAAAAATAGTCCAAAGATGTTAAAAGACTATGTTCGAAAGAAACCACCACACAGTTTCCACAAGTCCCCAGGGTCCCGACAGACTCGCCATCCCACGCAGGCGGCAGAAGGGAATACCCCCGCTATGGACTTCCACGGTGCCACCGGACTCAGCCTCGCAGACACAGCACACAATGAAAGCTCCGTTGAACCCAGTCTCGCAGACGCAGCACACAGTGAAAGCTCCGTTGAACCCAGTCTCGCAGACGCAGCACACACCAAAAGTGACCTGACCGCAGCAGGCTCCGAGTCTGTTGAACCTCCGAGCCTCCGACCATCCCCTCTGGCACAGCCTCTTGGAGCACCATCCTCTGCCGAGCGCACTATGACGTCCCCGCCAACGGCCACCGGTAACACGACCCCGAGGACTGGGGGCCTGTTCTTCTCAGCAGAGACCCGGACCTCACAGCAGCAGCAGCAACAAAGAAGGCCTTCCTGGAGATTTCCAGATGTTCCTCCGTGCACCCACGTCCGTTTTTCATCAGATTAGGATTGTGCATGGCACCCCGCTTAACAAATAGCAGATATCAACTCTGGAGAGGTCACTGCAGACTGCATCACGCTGCCATCTTGATGCTTCCCCTCTGTTGATCAGAGATCGTGTCACGGCTGCAGAAGAGGTGGACACCATGGAGGGATTGTCTACAGAGTCTCTGTGGGTGGAGGTTAGCAACTGGAAGGGGTCAATAACTTTACTGGGTGTTTTTTATAGGCTGCCCAATAGTAACAGGGATATCGTGGAGCAGATAGGGAACCAGATCCTGGAAAGGTTTAATAAAAATAGAGTTGTCATGGTGGGAGATTTAAATTTCCCATATATGGATTGGCATTTCCCTGGAGCAAGGGGTTTGGATGGTGTAGAGTTTGTTAGGTGTATTCAGGAAGGTTTCTTGACACGATATGTAGATTAGTCTACAAGAGGAGAAGCTGTACTTGATCTGGAATTGGGAAATGAACCTGGTCAGGTGTCAGATCTCTCGGTGGGAGAGCATGTTGGAGACAGTGATCATAATTCTGTCTCCTTTACAATAGCATTGGAGAGCTATAGCAAGCGGTTAATTGGAGTAAGGGGAATTATGAGGCTATCAGGCAGGAAATTGAAGGCTTAAATTGGAAACAGATGTTCTCAGGAAAAAGTACGGAAGAATTGTGGCAAATATTTTTGTGGCGTTCTGTATAAGTACGTTCCAATGAGACAGGGAAGTTATGGTAGGGTTCAGGAACTGTGGTGTACAAAGGCTGTAATAAATCTAGTCAAGAAGAGAAGAAAAGCTTACAAAAGGTTCAGAGAGCTAGGTAATGTTAGAGATCTAGAAGATTATAAGGCTAATAGGAAGGAGCTTAAGAAGGAAATTAGGAGAGCCAGAAGGGGCCATGAGAAGGCCTTGGCGGACAGGATTAAGGAAAACCCCAAGGCATTCTACAAGTATGTGAAGAGCAAGAGGATAAGATGTGAAAGAATAGGACCTATCAAGTGTGACAGTGGGAAAGTGTGTATGGAACCGGAGGAAATAGCAGAGGTACCTAATGAATACTTTACTTCAGGAATCATTATGGAAAAGGATCTTGGTGATTGTAGTGATGACTTTTAGCAGGCTGAAAATCTTGAGCATGTAGATATTAAGTAAGAGGACGTGCTGGAACTTTTGGAAAGCATCAAGTTGGATAAGTTGCCGGGACCAGATGAGATGTACCCCAGGCTACTGTGGGAGGCGAGGGAGGAGATTGCTGAGCCTCAGACGATGATCTTTGCATCATCAATGGGGACGGGAGAGGTTCCAGAGGATTGGAGGGTTGCGAATGTTGTTCTTTTATTCAAGAAAGGGAAAAGAGATAGCCCAGGAAATTATAGACTAGAGAGTCTTACCTCAGTGGTTGGTAAGTTGATGGAGAAGATCCTGAGAGGCAGGATTTCTGAACATTTGGAGAGGTATACTATGATTAGGAGTAGTCAGCATGGCTTTGTCAGGGGCAGATTGTGCCTTACAAGCCTGATTGAATTTTTTGAGGATGTGACTAAACACATTGATGAAGGAAGAGCAGTAGATGTAGTGTATATGGATTTCAGCAAGGCATTTGATAAGGTACCCCATGCAAGGCTTATTGAGAAAGTAAAGAGGCATGGGATCCAAGGGGACATTGCTTTGTGGATTCAGAACTGGATTGCCCACAGAAGGCAAAGAGTGGTTGTAGATGGGTCATTTTCTGCATGGAGGTTGGTGACCAGTGGTGTGTCTCAGGGATCTGTTCTGGGACCCCTACTCCTTGTGATTTTTATAAATGAGCTGGATGAGGAAGTGGAGGGATGGGTTAGTAAGTTTGCTGATGACACAAAGATTGGAGGTGTTGTGGATAGTGTGGAGGGCTGTCAGAGGTTACAACGGGACAAGGATAGGATGCAGAATTGGGCTGAGAAGTGGCAGATGGAGTTCAACCCAGATAAGTGTGGTGGGTCATTTTAGTTGGTCAAATATGATGGCAGAATATAGTCAGACCCCACTTGGAGAACTGTGCTCAGTTCTGGTCGCCTCACTACAGGAAGGATGTGGAAGCCATAGAAAGGGTGCAGAGGAGATTTACAAGGATGTTGCCTGGATTGGGGAGCATGCCTTATGAGGATAGGTTGAGTGAACTTGGCCTTTTCTCCTTGGAGCAAAGGAGGATGAGAGGTGACCTGATAGAGGTGTACAAGATGATGAGAGGTATTGATCACTGCAAGGGGGGCTCTGTGGGGGCGTTGAGGAGGTCACTGAATGCACAACGGACTATATTAATTTTTGTGTGGATGCCGTTGTTCCTGTTAGAACTGTTCGCTGCTATCCCAATAATAAGCCCTGGATCACTAGTCACATCAAAGGCCTCCTAAACCAGAAGAAGAGGGCCTTTAAAGATGGTGATCGGTTGGAGCTTAAAAGAGTTCAGAAGGAACTCAGAGTACAGATAAGGGGGGCAAAGGAGCAGTATAGGAGGAAGCTAGAACAAAAGCTGCAGAAAAAAAGCATGAAGGAGGTGTGGGATGGGATGAAGATCATCACCGGATGTGGTGCAAAGCAGGGGGCAAACATAAGTGGAGATGTGGAGAAAGCGAACCAGCTGAACAACTTCTTCAATAGGTTCGACAGCACAATCTCATCCTCACCGCAGAACTCCACACCAGGCTTACTTCCCTCACAGGAAAATAGCCACTCACAGGAGACCTGGCCCACGCCCAGGTTTACGGCTGCACAGGTGGAAGGTCAACTGAGGAAGATCTGTACCAGCAAGGCGGCTGGACCGGATGGAGTTTCCCCACGATTACTGAGGGTCTGTGCGACTGAACTGGGAGAACCACTACAGCGCATCTTCAACATGAGTTTAGATCAGAGAAGAGTACCCAGACAGTGGAAAACATCTTGTATTGTCCCGGTACCGAAGAAACCACAACCAAAGGAGTTGAATGACTTCAGACCTGTTGCCTTGACGTCGCACGTGATGAAGACCATGGAGCGGCTGATAATACAGAATCTGAGGCCACAAACCAGGCACGCCCGGGATCCGCTTCAGTTTGCGTATAAGGAGAAGGTGGGAGTGGAGGATGCTATCACGTATTTGCTGCACAAATCACTCTCTCACCTAGATGTGCTGTGAGGATTACATTCCTTGACTTCTCTAGTGCCTTTAACACCATCCAGCCCAAGATCTTAAAGCACAAACTAACGGAGATGGGAGTAGACTCTCACATGGTGGATTGGATAGTGGACTACTTGACAGATAGACCTCAGTATGTGCGGTTGGGAGACTGTAGGTCTGACACAGTGGTCAGCAGCACAGGAGCGCCACAGGGAACCGTACTCTCTCTGGTCCTGTTCACCCTGTACACATCTGACTTCCAATATAACTCGGAGTCCTGCCATGTGCAGAAGTTCGCTGATGACACGGCCATAGTGGGGTGTGTCAGGAATGGACAGGAGGAGGAGTATAGGAAACTGATACAGGACTTTGTGATATGGTGCAACTCAAACTACCTGCGTCTCAATGTCACCAAGACCAAGGAGATGGTGGTGGACTTTAGGAGATCTAGGCCTCATATGGAGCCAGTGATCATTAATGGAGAATGTGTGGAGCAGGTTAAGACCTACAAGTATCTGGGAGTACAGTTGGACGAGAAGCTAGACTGGACTGCTAACACAGATGCCTTGTGCAGGAAGGCACAGAGTCGACTGTACTTCCTTAGAAGGTTGGCGTCATTCAATGTCTGCAGTGAGATGCTGAAGATGTTCTATAGGTCAGTTGTTGAGAGCGCCCTCTTCTTTGTGGTGGCGTGTTGGGGAGGAAGCATTAAGAAGAAGGACGCCTCACGTCTTAATAAGCTGATAAGGAAGGCGGGCTCTGTCGTGGGCAAAGTACTGGAGAGTTTAACATCGGTAGCTGAGCGAAGGGCGCTGAGTAGGCTACGGTCAATTATGGAAAACCCTGAACATCCTCTACATAGCACCATCCAGAGACAGAGAAGCAGTTTCAGCGACAGGTTACTGTCGATGCAATGCTCCTCAGACAGGATGAAGAGGTCAATACTCCCCAATGCCATTAGGCTTTACAATTCAACTGCCAGGACTTAAGAACTTTTTTAAAGCTATTATTAATGCTTTTTGAGTTAGTGATTTAGATGCATATCATATTATTACTGAGTTAAGTATTGTATGTAATGAGTTTTTGTTACAACAAGTGTATGGGACATTGGAAAAAATGTTGAATTTCCCCATGGGGATGAATAAAGTATCTATCTATCTATCTATCTATCTATCTTGATTGTGTGGCTAGTCAGAGGCCTTTTCCCAGGGCTGAAATGGTTACCACAAGAGGACACAGGTTTAAGTTGCTGGGGAGTAGGTACAGAGGAGATATCAGGGGTAAGTTTTTTACTCAGAGAGTGGTGAGTGCGTGGAATGGGCTGCCGGCAACGGTGGTGGGGGTAGATACGATAGGGTCTTTTTAGAGGCTTTTAGATCGGTACATGGAGCTTAGAAAAATAGAGGGCTATAGGTAAGCCTAGTAATTTCTGAGGTAGGGACATGTTCAGCACAGCTTTGTGGGACGAAGGGCCTGTACTGTGCTGTAGGTTTTCTATGTTTCCTCCCACCGCCCCACTCCGCACTCCACAGGGTTCACTCCATCTGTGATTCCCTCATCACTCCCCTCTAATCTTCCTCCTGCGAGCGAGAGAAATACTACACCTGCCCATTCACCTACTCCCTCACCTCCATTCAGAGCCCCAACCAGTCCTTTCAGGTGCGGCAACACTTCACCTGTGAATTTGCTGGGGTCATCTACTGTGTTCTGTGCTTCAAGGCGGCCTCCTCTACCTTGGTGAGACTCGAACACATCTGGTGGCTCGGAACCACCTCATGTCCCATCTAGGTAGCCTGCACCTGGTGGTGTGAGCATCGATTTCTCCTTTGGATAATTCTTTCCCCCTCCCCCTTCCCTCTTATTCTATTCCTCACTCTGGCCTCTTACATCTTCTCCACACCTGACTATCACCTCTCCCTATCCCTATCTCATATGGTCCACAGTCCTGTCTTGTCTGATTCCTTCTTCTCCAGCCCTTTAACTTTTCCAGGCACCTGGCTTCACCTATCACCTTCTAGCCAGTCCTCCTTCCCCTTTTCCCACCTTTTTATTCTGACATCTTCCCCCTTTTCATTTGAGTCCTGATGAAGGGTCTTGGCCTGAAATGTTGGCAGTTAATTCATTTCCATTGATGCTACCTGGCCTGCAGAGTTCCTTCAACATTTTGTGTGTATTGCTCTGGATTTCCAGCAACTGCAGAATCTGTTCTGTTTGTAATCTACAGAATCTCTTGTGTTTATGGTATTGCACTGAGCCAGGATCAATGTGGTGGACCAAATACCCTCCACCTACAATGAAATTCTCTCCCTGACTTACCATGGGGGTGGGGGTGTGCGGGGTGCATACTCAAAGTCTTGGACATCCCAGCCAGGCCTTCCAACACAAGAGTATCAGACATAGAGCAGTATTAGGCTGGTCTATTCTGAGGCTTTGCCATCTGGTCCTAGACTCTCCCATCCTCTCCATGTCCACTCTGTCTAGGCCTTTCAACATTCGGTAGGAAGTTCTAATGTTCATTCGGGTCTGCTGATCGAGCAAGTGAAACAGAAAGCACTCTCTGCAAGTAGGTATGCTAATCATTTATTTACAAACAGTGAAAATTAATCTAAGCATTCAGGTCCCCCAAGTTACAGACTCTACTCCACAAACCTACGAACATTCAACAAACACACGTGGTTAAACGTGTGTACAGAGCTTGCCTCCCCAATGGCCATATGAGGAGAGTGGAATGGAGGGGAGACAGAACCTCCCACATGTGCTCCCTATATACCCGGGATATTTGAAACTGGACACCAGACAACCATCCAGTGTGAAAAGCAGCTGTAGTTTCTAAATTAACCAATCACAACAAAGCAACTTTCAACAGTTAGCAGGTCATGCAGCTTCTGTAGAGGGAAATGGACAGCTGACCAATTGAGGGTCTCGATCCAAAGCTTTGACTGTTCACTTCCTCCTTGGCTGTACATCATCATTATGTGCCGTGTTGTATGAAGTGAGTGATCATGGTCTAGGACCACAATTGTTCTTGGCAACTTTTTTGTTCGGAAGTGGTTTGCCATTGCCTTCATCTGGACAGTGTCTTTATAAGATGAGTGACCTCAGCCATGATCAATACTCTTCAGAGATTGTCTGCCTGGTGTCAGTGGTCACATCACCAGGACTTGTGATATACACCAGCTGCTCCCATGGCTTCACGTGACCCCGATCAGGTGCTACACCTTGCCCAAGGCAGAGGGAAGATATCTCCACGCCGCTACCCAAGTTTGTAAACCAATTTACCAGTTTCACTGATGAGAAGTACAGGTGTGGAGCTCCCTCTGCTGGAACTGTGGTCCTTGACAAGACACAGAACGCACAAGGGCCTTTAAACTGCTCAGTGTCAGAGCGTAACACACACAAAATGCTGGTGGAATGCAGCAGGCCAGGCAGCATCTATAGGGAGAAGCACTGTTGACGTTTCAGGCTGAGACCCTTCATCAGTCCTGAAACTTCGACAGTGCTTCTCCCTATAGGTGCTGCCTGGCCTGCTGCGTTCCACCAGCATTTTGTGTGTGTTGCTTGAATTTCCAGCGTCTGCAGATTTCCTCGTGTTTGCGGTGTGAGTGTGTGATTGCTGTCCAATGGAACGCAGGTCCTGAGAAGGTGCTGACGGTGTGGGCAAGGGTCTCTCTTCACAAGACACAGACACAGGAAGGTTCTGGCTTCTTCACTCCCACGGTAATCCAAAGGGTTCCTTTCCCTGCTGTAAGTCCAAGTGGGAAATAGGCATGGAAATGGTGTGGAAGTGGAGAGAAAACTGGGAAGAGAGACTGAAAGAGAAGGACGGGAGAGAAGGCAGTGTAGTGGTTAGCGCAATGCTGTCACAGGTCAGAATTTCAGTTCAATGCTGACACTGTCTCTAAGGGGGCTGTGTGTTCTCCTCAAAATAAAATAAAATCAAGTACATGTTCAAGTTTAATTGTCATTCAACCATACCCATGAATACAGCCAAATAAATAGCAATACTCCTTAGACTCAGAGTCATAGAACACTACAGCACAGCAACAGGCCCTTTGGCCCATCTAGTCCATGCTGAACCATTACTCCGCCTAGTCCCATCAAGCTGCACAGCCCTCCATACCCCTCCCATCCATGTACCTATCCAAACTTCTGCTAAATGTTGAAATCGAACTCCACCACTTGTGCTGGCTCCTCGTTCCACACTCTCACCACCCTCTGAGTGAAGAAATTCCCTTACAGGTTCACCTGAAACTTTTCACTTTTCACCCTTAACCCATGACCTCTAGTTCTAGTCTCACCCAACCTCAGTGGAAAAAGCCTGCCTGCATTTACACTATCTATAAGATATTAAGGGGCCAGGGCACTGCAAATCCAGGCCAACACACACAAAATGCTGGAGGAACTCAACAGGTCAGGCAGCATCTACGGAGGTGAAAAAACAGTTCGTCTCTCGGGCAGCAGGATACTGATTTCACAATATGTGTCAGCCATTCTGATTCTGAAAGTCGCAGAGCAAGAAAACAATAAAGTGCAAGATCAGAACGAGGTAGATTGAGAGGTGAAAATCATACTAGGGAACTATTCAGCAGTCTGATAACATCAGGGTGGGAGCTGTCCTTGAGCATGGTGGTATGTGCTTCAGGCTTTTGTTTCTTCTACCCAATGGGAAAGGGGCGAAGAGAGAATGTCTGGAGTGGGTGGGGACTTTGATAACGTTCAGAAGTTCAAAGTAAATTTATTATCAAAATACTTACAGAGTTAGTTACACCCAAGGTGCAGGACACAGGAGACTGGGTGGCAATCAGAAAGGGGAAAGAGCCAGTGCAGAGTACCCCTGTGGCCACCCCCCTCAACAACAGGTATATCACTTTGGATACTGTCGGGGGGATGACCTGGCAGAGGTCAGGTCTCTGACACTGAGTCTGGCTCTGTGGCTCAGAAGGGGAGGGGGGAGAAGAGGTGAGCTGTGTTGATAGGGGAGTCATTAGTTAGGTGAGCTAAAAGAAGATTCTGTGGACGAGAACGAGATACCCAGATAGTATGTTGGCTCCCAGGTGCCAGGGTCTGTGACATCTCCATTGTTGCTAAGGATTTGGCGTAGGAGGGAGGGCATAAGACTTCTGGATCATTGGGCCCTCTTCCAGGGAAGGTGGGACCTGTACAGAAGGGACGGTTTGCATCTGAACTGGAGGGGGAATAATATCCTAGCAGGAAGGTTTGCTAGTGCTGCACAGTGGGGTTGAAACTCAGGTTTCAGGGGGATGGGAACCAGAGTGCCAGAGCAGTTAGTGGAGAGGTTGTGGAGGCAGATGTTGGGAAGACCTCAGACAAAGCCAGGAGCATGGTGGGAATGAAGTTCTGAGCTGCGTATATTTTGATGCAAGAGGCATCGTAGGAAAGGCAGATGAGCTCAGGGCATGGATCATCACACGGAATTATGATATTGTAGCCATTAGTGAGACGTGGTTGCAAGAGGGGCAGGACTGGCAGCTCAGTATTCTGGGGTTCCTTTGTTTTAGGCATGATAGAGCGGGAGGGATTAGAGGGAGAGGGGTGGAGTTACTAGTCAGGGAAAATGTCATGGCAGAGCTCCATTGGGACACACTGGACAACTCATCTAGTGAGGTGTTATGGGTGAAAGTGAGGAATAAGAAAGGTATTACCACATTAATGGTCCTCTGGTAATCCGTGTGTAGAGCCAAATGAGATGGGGAAGATCTAGAGAGGATTCTTTGCATCTCTGTTTACTCGGATGATGGCACGGAATCTATAGAAGTGAAGCAAAACAGCAGTGAGGTCATGGCCTTTTACAGATTACAGAGGAGAGGGGTGCTTGCTGTTTTACGTGGACATATCCCCAGGGCCTGACAAGCTGTTCCCTCAGACCCTGTGGGAAGGAGGTGCAGAAATTGCAGGGGCCCTAGCAGAGATACTTAAATTATCCTGAGCCACACGTGAGGTAACTACTGGAAGTTTGTAGAATAGCTAATGTTGTTCTGCTGTTTAAGAAAGGCTCTAAAATAAACCAGGAGATTATAGGCCGGCGAGCCTGACATCAGTAGTGGGAAAGTTACTGGAAGGTATTCTAAGGGATCAGATATTTGAGTATTTGGGTAGATATGGACTGATTGAGGATAGTCAGCATGGCTTTGTGCATGGGAGGTCACGTCTAGCCAATCTTCTTTCTTTTTCCAATCTTTTTATTATTATTATTATTAATATCAACATAATAAGATTAATACATAGATAATGGGATTACAAACATACACATTTAAACTGAACATGAAAGGATCCATAAGCAATAGTTACAATATAAATGAGTCTTCCCAAATCATGGACGATACAAGTAACATATAAACAAAGCAAACCTAGGTATATCATATGTCTAGCCAATCTTATAGAGATTTTAGAGGAAATTACCAGGAAAGTGGATGAAGGAAAGGCAGTGAATGTTGTCTACATGGACTTTAACAAGGCATTTGACAAGGTCCCTCATGGGAAGTTGGTCGAGAAGGTTCAGTCGCTCAGCATTCAGGATGAGGTCGTAAATTGGATTAGACATCGGCTTTGCAGGAATAGGCAGAGAGTGATATTAGATAGCTGCCTCGGTATGGATGACTATTAGAGAGGCCCAAGGATTAGTGCTGAGTCCTTTATTGTTTGTCATCTATATCAATGACCCGGGTGATAATGTGGTTAACTGGATCAGCAAATTTGCAAATGACACCAAGATTGGACAGCGAGGAAGGCAGCTTGCAGTGGGATCTGGACCAGCTGGAATGTAATGCAGACACATGCAAGGTGTTGCATTCAGTAGGACCAACCAGGATAGGTCTTACACAGTGAAAGGTAGGGCACTGCGGAATGTGGTAGGACAAAGGGATCTGGAATACAGGTCCATAATTCATTGAAAGTGGTGTCACTGGTAGATTGGGTAGTAAAGAAAGCTTTTGGCAGATTGGTCTTCATAGATCAAAGGATTAAGTACAGGAGTTGGGATGTTGAAGTTGGTAAGATGTTGCTGAGGCATAATTTGGAGTACTGTGTGTAGTTTTGGTCACCTACCTGCAGGTAAGATGGAAATAAGATTGAAAGAGTACAGAGAACGTTTATAAGGATGCTGCTGGGATTGGAGGACCTGGGTTATAAAGAAAGATTGTATAGGTTAGAACTTTATTCCCTAGAATGTAGAAAATTGAGGGGAGATTTGAAGGAAGCATACAAAATTGTGAAGGGTATAGATAGGGTAAGTGCAAGCAGGCTTTTTTCATTGAAGCTGGATGAGACTACAACCAGAGGTCATAGGTTAAAGGTGAAAGGTGAAACGCTTAAGGGGAACATGATGGAAAACTTCTTCACTCAGAGGGCGGTGAGAGTGTGGAACGAGAGGCCAGTGGAAGTGGTGGATGCGATTTCAATGTTTAAGAGAAATTGAGATGGGTACATGGATGGGAGAGGTGTGGAGGACTATGGTCCGGGTGTTGGTCAATGGGAGTAGGCAGTTTAAATAGTTCAGCGTGGACTAGATAGGCTGAAGGATCTTTTTCTGTGACTCTATGATGCAACATGTCACCATATACAGCCCTGAGATTCCTTTCCTTGCATAAAATAAGAGTAAATACAAGAAACACAATAGAACCAATGAAACACCACAGCCAACAGGACGGACAATAACCAATGTGTGAAAAATAGTAATAAAAAATATCAAAATCATGAGATGAGGAGTCCTTGATAGTGAGTCTAATTCAGTTCAATGAGGAGGTGAGTGAAATTGAGTGAAGTTATCCCCTCTGGTTCAAGAGCCTGATGGTTGAGGTATAACAATTTTCCTGAACCTAGTGGTGTGAGTCCTGAAGCTCCTGTGCCTTCTTCCTGATGGCGGCAATGAGAAAAGAGCATGGCCTGGGCGGTGAGGGTCCCTGATGATGGAAGCTGCTTTCCTGTGACATTGCTCCTTGTGGATGTACTCAGTGGTGGGGAGGGCTTCACCCGTGATGGGCTGGGCTGCATCCACTAGTGTTTGTGGGCTTTTCCATACACGGGCAAGAGTGTTTCTCAGGTAAATTGTACTTACATGGACATTAGAATACTTCATCTGAAGATCTCTATCAATGACTATTAGTAACAAAATCTCACTCATGTTGGCTACTTTACTGAGGCAGCAAGAAGTGTAGACAGCGTCCATGGAAAGGAAGTTAGCTCCCGTGATGAGCTGAGCTGTGCCCACAGCTCTCTGCAGTTTGTTGAGATCATGTGTATGAGATAGTCAGTATGGCTCTGTACTTGGGAAATATTACCTCACAAATTTGATCAAGTTTTTTGAAGAGGTGACCAAGAGGACTAATGAGAGCAGGGAAGTAGATATTATTTACATGGACTTTAGCAATACCTCATCAGAAGATCTCTATCAGTGATGATTAGTAACAAAATCTTACTCATGTTAACTACTGAGGCAGTGAGAGGTATAGACTGCGAATGCTGCAAATTAAAACTCTCACTGATAATTGATTTTCCTTCAACAATGTTTAAACAAAGTGATGATATTATTGTAAATGAAGAGTTGAATGAAAGACCTGGAGTCATCAGTTTCAGGTCCTGTAACCAGACTTGGGAAATTTAAATTCTGTTAATTAAATTAAGTGGAATTAAAAACGATGGAAGCCTTTGAGGGGAAGATGTGTGGTTGGTCTTCATTAGTCAGGAGATTGAGTTCAGGAGCCGTGGGGTAACTTTGCAGCTCTCTAGAACTCAGGTTAGACCACACTTGGAGAATTGTGCTCAGTCTGGCTGCATTAAGGTGAGTGAAGAGAAATGTTCTATATTCTAAGACAAAGTTATGATGAATTTTGACAGGGCAACATCACAAGATGCTGTGTACACATCCTGCTCTCTGTAACCGAGGGAAAACATACTTGTGATAAAGGGAATGCAGAGCAGGTTCACCAGACTGATTCCCGCGATGGACATGCGGGTGAGCATCCTGAATAGAATGGGTATAGAACAGAGGCGCCGTCCCCTCTAAGTCATGTGGGTACACGGCCGCACGGTAACTGAAATGTTCCCGCGCACATACCCTTTGTTGCTGCAGCTGGAATTTCTTTTTACATAATGCTTTATTATAGTGCCGTGCAGTTTTCTGGCCATGAAAAATTGCCTGTTCAGGGCAATGATTGATTCTGCAGCTGTAAAGAAAGATTAGAGGGAACGTTGAGCATAGAACATGAAGATTTACAACAGAGTACGGGCCCTTCAGCCCATGATGTTGTACTGACCTTTTAACCTACCCTAAGGTCGATGTGACCCTTCCCTCCCACATACCTCTCCATTTTTCTATCAACCATGCGCCCAAGAGTCTCTTGAATTTCCCTAACGTACCTGCCTTGACCATTACCCCTCACAGGGGATTCCATTCGCCCACCCCTCACAGGGGATTCCATTCGCCCACCCCTCACAGGGGATTCCATTCGCCCTCCCCTCACAGGGGATTCCATTCGCCCACCCCTCACAGGGGATTCCATTCACCCTCCCCTCACAAGGGATTCCATTCACCCACCCCTCACAGGGGATTCCATTCGCCCTCCCCTCACAGGGGATTCCATTCACCCACCCCTCACAGGGGATTCCATTCGCCCTCCCCTCACAAGGGATTCCATTCACCCACCCCTCACAGGGGATTCCATTCGCCCTCCCCTCACAAGGGATTCCATTCGCCCACCCCTCACAGGGGATTCCATTCGCCCACCCCTCACAGGGGATTCCATTCGCCCTCCCCTCACAGGGGATTCCATTCGCCCACCCCTCACAGGGGATTCCATTCGCCCTCCCCTCACAGGGGATTCCATTCGCCCACCCCTCACAGGGGATTCCATTCGCCCTCCCCTCACAGGGGATTCCATTCGCCCTCCCCTCACAGGGGATTCCATTCGCCCACCCCTCACAGGGGATTCCATTCGCCCACCCCTCACAGGGGATTCCATTCGCCCTCCCCTCACAGGGGATTCCATTCGCCCACCCCTCACAGGGGATTCCATTCACCCTCCCCTCACAAGGGATTCCATTCACCCACCCCTCACAGGGGATTCCATTCGCCCTCCCCTCACAGGGGATTCCATTCACCCACCCCTCACAGGGGATTCCATTCGCCCTCCCCTCACAAGGGATTCCATTCACCCACCCCTCACAGGGGATTCCATTCGCCCTCCCCTCACAAGGGATTCCATTCACCCACCCCTCACAGGGGATTCCATTCGCCCTCCCCTCACAGGGGATTCCATTCGCCCACCCCTCACAGGGGATTCCATTCGCCCTCCCCTCACAGGGGATTCCATTCGCCCTCCCCTCACAAGGGATTCCATTCACCCACCCCTCACAGGGGATTCCATTCGCCCACCCCTCACAGGGGATTCCATTCACCCTCCCCTCACAAGGGATTCCATTCACCCACCCCTCACAGGGGATTCCATTCGCCCTCCCCTCACAAGGGATTCCATTCACCCACCCCTCACAGGGGATTCCATTCACCCTCCCCTCACAGGGGATTCCATTCGCCCACCCCTCACAGGGGATTCCATTCGCCCTCCCTTCACAGGGGATTCCATTCGCCCACCCCTCACAGGGGATTCCATTCACCCTCCCCTCACAGGGGATTCCATTCGTCCACCCCTCACAGGGGATTCCATTCACCCACCCCTCACAGGGGATTCCATTCACCCACCACTCTCTGAATAATAAAACCTACCGCTCTATACCCTCTATACGTTCCTCCAATCACCTTAAAATTATAACCTCTTGTATTAGGCATTTCCGCCTTGGGAAAAAGTTTCTGGCTGTCCACTCGATTTATGTGCCTTCTCATCCTGTACACCTTCATCACCTTCCATCCTCCTTTGCCCCAAAGAGAAAAGCCCTATCTCACTTAACCTTTCTTCACAGTTAATGCACTCTAATCCAGGAAGCATCTTGGTAGTTCTCCTCTGCACTCTCTCTAAAGCTTCAAGTTCAAAGTAAATTTATTTTCAAAATAAAAACAGAAACATAGAAAAACTACAGCACAATACAGGCCCTTCGGCCCACAATGCTGTGCCGAACACATACTTACTTTAGAAATTACCTAGGATTACCCATAGCCATCTATTTTCCTAAGCTCCATGCACCTATCCAGGAGTCTCTTAAAAGACCCTATTGTTTCTGCCTCCACCACCGTTGCCAGCAGCCCATTCCACACACTCACCACTCTCTGCGTAAAGAACTTACCCCTGACATCACCTCTGTACCTACTTCCAAGCACCTTAAAACTGTGCCCTCTCCTGCTAGCCATTTCAGCTGGGAAAAAAGGCTCTGCCTATCCACACGATCAATGCCTCTATCAGGTCACCTCTCATCCTCTGTCGCTCCAAGGAGAGAAGGCCGAGTTCGCTCAACCTATTCTCATAAGGCATGCTCTCCAGGCCAAGCAACATCCTTGTAAATCTCCTCTGCACCTCTTCTCTAGTTTCCACATCTCTCCTGTAGTGAGGTGACCAGAACTGAGCACAGTACTCCAAGTGGGGTCTGACCAGGGTCCTATATAGCTGTAACATTACCTCTCAGCTCTTAAACTCAGTACCACAGTTAATGAAGGCCAATGCACCGTAAGCCTACCTAACCACAAAGTCAACCTGCGCAACTGCTTTGAACATCCTATGGACTTGGACCCCAAGATCCCTCTGATCCTCCACACTGCCAAGAGTTTTACCTTTAATACTATACTCTGCATCATATTTGACCTACCAAAATGAACCACTTCACACTTATCTGGGTTGAACATCTGCCACTTCTCAGCCCAGTTATGCATCCTATCAATGTCCCGTTGTAAACTCTGACAGCCCTCCACACTATCCACAACACCCCCAACCTTTGTGTCATCAGCAAATTTACTAACCCATCCCTCCACCTCCTCATCCAGGTCATTTATAGAAATCACGAAGAGAAGGGGTCCCAAAACAAATCCCTGAGGCACACCACTGGTCACCAACCTCCAAAAGTACATATATGTACTTTTTCATATGATTCATTTTTTTGCAGGCATATTCAATAAATCCATAATAGAATAATAACCAACTGTGCAAATAAAAAGGCAATAAACATCTAGGACATGAGATGAAGAGTTCTTGAAAGTGAGTCCATAGGTTGTGGGAGCAGTTCAGTGATGGGGCGAGTGAAGGTGACTGAAGTTATCCTCTTTGGTGGATAATGGATGCTGCTTTCCTGCAGCATGGCTTTGAGTAGAAGAGCTCAGTGGTGGGGAGGGCTTTACCCAGGATGGACTGGGCCATTTCCACTACTTTTTGTAGAATTTTCCATTCAATGGCATTGGTGTTTCCATACCATGCATGCAGTCAATATATCTTCTGCCACACATCTACAGAAGTTTGTCAAAGTCTTAGGTGTCATGCTGAATCCTTGCAAACTTCTATTTTACCTTTGATATGTTTGAGTTTTGAATGACATTCTTGAACACTATTGGGCATTGTCAAGTGTCTTTCTTAAATCACTTTCAATTGGCGGATGGATCTCCAATCGACTTGCAGCTGTCTCAGCCTGTGACAGCCGCACCATATACGTGCCCAATGTGGATTGTTGATTGTTGTATTTCACTGCTACAAATGTCATTCCCAAAGGAGTTATCTTTTCTCCAGTATAAATTCTATGTTGGATATCTGCAAGCTTCAGTTCAGTATCTTTGAAATGCCATTCAAGCTCATTTTCTGCAAGTTTCGCTTTTAACCCTGTATTGTGAGCCTGTCACAATGGTAACACAATTTGTTTGGTCAGGTAGGTTTCTGTTTGGACGTTGCAATTTTGTTCACCCCTACTTTCATTCCTGACTGCAACTCATCTTGGCCTGCTATTTCTATCGATACAGTGATTTTAACTGCTCTATTAAATGTGAGATGTGCTTCAGTTAGGAGCTGTTTTTGAATGCTTTCTTGTAAAATTCCACAATCTAAATGATCTCTCAGTGCATCATGAAGCCCATTACTGAACTGACAATGCTCAGGCAATTTCTTCAATTCAGCCATGTGCGCTGAAATGGACTTACCTTCCTGTTGATTTCACTTATGAAATCTAAAACATTCTGCAATCAACAATGGCTTTAGTTCTACATGTTTCTGCAAAATCATCAAAGTTCATTTTGGCTGGTTTGGTTGAAGCGGTTAAACTTTGAAGCAAACTGTATGCTCTGAGTTATGCACTCAGCATAACTGGCACTCATTTTTCATTGGCTATTCCATTAATTTTAAAAACTGCTCAATTTGTTTTGTATATCTTTCGTGTAATTGAACACGTCTATCTTTCCGATGTAGCCTGTTTGTTCCTAGTCATTTTTATGATCACCAGATATTCACTGTTTATGAACCTGTGAATTTCATCTGATTTCGGCCTTTTTTAACTCGACCATATCTCTCTGTCTTGCGAAGGAAGTATGCTGCATTTTTTAAAAACCTAAATACCTCGCTGTGCTTCAACATGTAGGTAGTTGTCTCAGGTTTGTTTTAAAACTTACTCGTCACCACCTTTATGTCTTGTAACTCCAAAGCATAAAAGTAGTTGAAAGGAAAATTGGAGCCCCAGGGAAAAGTTGTGTATGTTTTTCATTTTACTTTCAGTGAGATGTGCACATATAATGTATACCGTGCACATACTTCCTACCTATGAATTATGAAAACAACAAAGAACAAGACAGCACTGTGCAAAAGTCTTAGGCAGCCTAGATTTTGATATAGTTTCAGATAGTGTGGCCTCCACAGAGCCCTGATCGCAACATCACTGTAGGTGTCTGGGAGGACCTGGAGAGACAGAAGCAAGTGAGACAGCCAAAGTCTACAGAAGAACTGTGACAAGTTCTCCAATGTGCTTGGAACAACCGACCAGTTGATTTTCTTATTAAACTGCATGACAGAGATCCGATGCAGTTTTAAAGGCAAAGGGTGGTCACACCAAATATGGATTTAATTTAGTTTTTTTTTACTGTTTACTGCTCTTTGTATTGATTTTGTCAGATGTTTAGAAACTTTACATTTCATTATCTTACATAAGAACATAAGAAATAGGAGCAGGAGTGGGCCATCTGGCCCGTCGAGCCTGCCCCACCATTCAATAAGATCACAGCAAATCTGACCATGGACTCATCTTCATCCACCTGCCTTTTCCCCATAACCCTAATTTCCCTACTATGCAAAAATTTATCCAAACTTGTTGCAAATATATCTACTGAGGTAGCCTTCACTGCTTCATTGGACAGAGAATTCCACAGATTCACCACTCTCTGGGAAAAGCAGTTCCTTCTCATCTCCATCCTAAATCTACTTCCCCAAATCTTAAGGCTATATCTCCTAGTTCTAGTCTCACCTCCCAGTAGAAACATCTTTGCTGCCTCTATCTTATCTGTCCCTTTCATAATTTTATATGTTTCTATAAGATCTTCTCTCATCCTTCTGAGTTCCAGCGAGTACAGTCCCAGGCGACTCAATCTCTCCTCACAGTCAAACCCTCTCATCTCTGGAATCAACCTGGTGAACCTCCTCTGCACCGCCTCCAAAGCCAGTATATCCTTCCTCAAGTATGGAGATCAGAACTGCACGCATTTCTCCAGGTGCGGCCTCACCAGTGCCCAGTACATTTGCAACATAACCTCCCTGCTCCTAAATTCAATCCCTCCAGCAATGAAGGCCAACATCCCATTTGCCTCCTTGATAGCCTGCTGCACCTGCAAACCAACCTTTTGCAATTCATGCACGAGCACTCCCAAGTCCCTCTGCACAGCAGCATGCTGCAATCTTTTACCATTTAAATAATAACCTGATCTTCCATTTTTCCTTCCAAAGTGGATGACCTCACATTTACCAACAAAGTATTCCATCTGTCAGACCCTACCCACTCACTTAACCTATCTATATCTCTCTGCAGGCTCTCCGTATCCTCTGCATAATTTGCTTTTCCATTCAATTGAGTATCATCAGCAAACTTCGATGCATTACACTCGGTCCCTTCTTCCAGATTGTTAATGTATATCGTGTACAGTCGCAGGCCCAGCATGCAACAGTGCTCACCACTGATTGCCAACCAGAGTAACACCTGTGTATCCCAACTCTCTGCTTTCTATTGATTAACCAATCCTCTATCCATGCTAATACGTCACCCCCAACTCTATGCATCCTTATATTATGAATAAGTCTTTCATGTGGCACCTTATCGAACGTCTTCGGGAATTCCAAGTAAATAACATTCATCTGTTCCCTTCTATCCACTGCTTTCATTATACTCTCAAAGAACTCCAGTAAGTTTGTCAAACAGGACCTGCCTTTGCTGAATCCATGCTGCGTCAGCCTGATGGATCCGTTTCTTTCCAGATGCCTCACTATTTCTTTTTTAATGATGGCTTTAAGCATTTTCCCCAATACAGCTGTTAAACTAACTGGCCTGTAGTTACCTGCCTTTTGCCTACATCCTTTTTTGAACGGTGATGTGACATTCGCCATCTTCCAATCCGCCAGGACTTGCCCAGAGTCCAGAGAATCTTGTTAAATTATCACCAAAGTCTCAACTATTACTTCTGCCATCTCTTTCAGTACCCTGGGATGCATTCCATCAGGACCAGGGGACTTGTCTATCTTCAGACCCACAAGTTTGCTCTTTAGTGATAGCTATTGTATCGAGGTCCTCACCTCCCATCGCATCCATAACATCTCTCTTTGGCATGTTAGATGTGTCCTCCACTGTGAAGACCAACACAAAATAGTCATTCAAATTCTTGGCCATTTCCTCGTTACACAATATCAATTCCTCCTTCTCGTCCTCCAAGGGCCCAACATTCACTTTAGCCACACTTTTCTACTTTATATAATTATGAAAACTTGTATCAAATGTTTTTATATTTTATGCTACTTTTTTTCATAACCTATCTTCCCTTTCCTTATTGATCGCTCAGTGGTTCTTTGTTGCTTTTTAAAGTTTTCCCAGTTTTCCAGTTTCCCACTACTCTTGGCGACTTTGTATGCACAAGCTTTTAGTTTGATGCCTTCCTTTATTTCCTTAGTTATCCTTGGCTGGTTCTGCCCAACCTTATTGTCCTTGCTTTTAACTGGAATATACTTTCCTTGAGCACCATCTCACCATTGAGCCTGTGTTTCCAGTCTACCCTATCCAACTCCTCACTCATCCCTTTGTAGTCTTCCTCATTTAGGCATAATACACTGGTTTTAGATCGAACTATTGCACCCTGCATTTGTATGAGAAACTCGATTATACTGTGATCAGTCTTTCCAAAAGGATCCCTAACTCCAAGATCACTAATTTTACCTGTCTCATTGCACAGGACCCAACATAAGATAGCACACTCCTTTGTAGGTTCAGTAACATGCTGTTCAAGAAAGCCATCACAGATGCATTCTATGAAGTCCTCCTCAAGACTGCCTCAACCAAGTTGATTCCACCCAATCTATGTGCAAGTTAAAGTCCCCATTGATAACTACTGTTCCATTCTTACCTGCCTCAGATATTTCTCTGCTTATTGCCTGTGCCACTGTAATGTTATTATTCGGTGGCCAATAGATAACTCCCACCAGTGACTTTATCCCTTTACTGTCCCTAATCTCTACCCAGATGGATTCACCATTCTGCTCCTTAGATCTTATATCATCTCTCACTATCACTCTGATCTTTAATTAAGAGCGCTATCCCACCTCCCTTAACTTCCTTCCTATCCTTCAGTATTCCCTGATATCCTTGGATATTTAATTCCCAATCCTCTCCTCCCTGCAACTACGTTTCTGTAACGGCCACCAAATCATACCCCTTAATACTGATTTGTACCACGGGTTCTCTGACCTTGTTATGTGCATTCAGATAAAATGTCCTACCACTCATTGTGCCTTTAAACTCTAGTAATCTTTGCCTCTTATGAACTTGACCTTTCTGCACTCCACTCTTACTTCTCTCTTCTTCAACTTTTGTTTTTACTTTATCCGCACTTTTCTCTTTTGCTTTATCCACCCTCCTGCTATTTAGTTTAAAGTCCTATCCACAGCCCTAGTTACACCACTCACTAGGATCCATTGTTAAAGGCATCTTCGCTTTACAGAATTCTTTACGTGCCACTTTACAAGACTTTTGCACAGCACTGTATATTTACACTGTTACTCAGAGATTACTGAAATATTAAACACACTACAGTAAGTAGCAAGATTTGGGTAACTGCCAACTGTGCTTGGCTTTTACTAGCAAGGTTTAATGATACATTTGGAGAAATTCCAAAAATGCAGCATTGGAGGAGGAGTGAGTCATCAGGATAATAGGGAAAGTATATGGCCTTTTAAGGGCTGGTTCTCCAACTTCGCTGTTCTGAATCATCCTGCGTCGGCTGAAAATTATTCTTCTGAATCATACCTGGGCCTGGGTGCCTCAGTAGCGTAGTGGTTAGCACGACGTTATTAAAACATGGGCGGCGGTGTTCAGGGTTCAATTCCGACATCATCTGCAAGGCGTCTCTACATCCTCCTCATGGGATACGTGGGTCCTCCCACAGTCCAAAGACGTACCAGTTAGTAGGTTAATTGGTCATTGTAGCTTGTCATGTGATGAAGTTAGGGTTAAATTGGCGGGTTGCTGGCAACACAGCTCAAAGTGCCAGAAGGGCCTGTTCCACACTTTATCTCTGAAAAATAGCCTCTACGTCACTCAGTTACAGGGCCACATGAACTCCCCACCCCCTCTTCTCCAGACTATGGTTCATTCCCTCTGCTTTAAAGACAAGTGCAGTGAAAAAAGTAGATAACTAATTTCTGGTTCCTAAATCCTGTTTGGGATCTTGTCTGTGTGGTGAACTGCATATACCTGTCTGGATACGCCCCCTGATGACTGCTCCTGTGGTTCCTCCCACAGACCCCTGTATAAAGGTGATAGAGGTCTGAGTACCGCTCTCTGTCTCCAGGATGTAGTATAGTGGTCACTCACTGCTTGTTCCTTCTTCCAGTCAATAAAATTGATGCACCATCAATAACTCACTCTGAGCCGATATCTCGCCTTTACATCTCAGAGTGAGTTATTGATGGTGCATCAGTCTGAACATGTCAAACTGAATTTGTTGTTGCCTTGATTTCGTCAGGTTCAGATTCGTTTATTTATCACCTAAATATCTAAACACACAATGAAAAACCAGCACAACCTGACAATGTGCTGGGGGCAGCCTGAAGGTGTCACCACACACTCGGGCGCCAACATAGCATGTCCACAATGTTCAGCAGAACAACACAAACAACAACAACAGCAGCAAAGCAAGCCCCTTTCCCCCCTCCCATCCACCCACTCACAGACAGGCCTCCGACCCCTGGACAGGCTGAATTTGGGCCTACAGCCTCCAGTGAACTTACAGACATCAGTCCTCCAGCTTCTCCAGTGGACTCGCAGACTCATAGACCCTGAGTGTTCACTATCAGGCCTCAACCTGTGGGCCTTCAGGCTTCAGTTGTCAGTATCAGCTCTAGAACTCGCCAATGACAGGACCCCATACTCCAGGCCTCAAGCTTAACTTGCATGCCTTGGCGGTCAGTGGCCCTCGTGTATCCTGCCCACATGGATCTCTGATCCCAGGACGCACTTGCCAGCCTGACATCTGTCCACGGATGTCCTTTGTCGCACAGGTACATACACTCTGTGGTTCACCTGTACACCAGATCATTAATGCAAATATCTATTCAGCCAAATCATGTGGCAGCAACTCAATGTACATGTTATAGCCTGGGGAAAAGCACACACTCAGAACAACAACTGTTTTTTCCGGTTTTAATTCCGTTATCTGTTTTAAATGTTTAAGTGCCAGAAGAGGTTCTCAAAACAAAACGAACGACTTTACAATCAGGTCCTGCCATTACAATCTCCGTTTAACCTTCGATCCACACACTTGTGTATCGACCAATTGCGTATGCTGTATAAAAATACAAAGAAAACCGCACAAAACTAATACAGTACTAATGCAGTAGCGGCAATTCTGAAGGAACACAATACAAATAACATTAGAATCCCCCCAACCCTGTATCTTATACACAGCAGCAAAAAATGTAAGCAAATACATCTCGTCTAAGATGTCTACTATTCTTTAGTAAACACGTGCTGAACCCCCAAATGGAGACTAAACATTCATGTTACGCTGTTACGTGCACAATCAGTCGTGATACAATAATGTTAGACAAAAGGTACACTTTGGCACAACTTTTACAAGATATTGCCTGCTAGTTAAATTACAGGAAGACTGACCTACTTGGCCGGTGAGGAACTTTGCAAGCCACGCTATCCAGCGTCGAGTTCTTTACTCGTGAAAATCTAAAGCATCCACATGTAAAATATGTCCAATTACCGATATTCTCGATTCGCCAACAAGCATAGACGAATTCACATGGATATTGTAAATTAATGCTCACCTTTCTTCACCAAACTCAGTACCTCTGGGGGAACTTGATTCCAATGCCCCACCCGCTTCTGCAGCAGAAAACAAAATGGTCTCCTCACTATCCCCTGCATGCGTAATGATGTCACCATCTCCACTTAAAGGCACAGACAACTATTCTAGCATTACCCGGATGAATGCCTGAGTACACTTTTTAACAATAATGAACAGCATTCGATGGTCACCCAGTTACACATAAAAGCATGCAGACACAGTCAAGAGGTTCAGTTGTTGTTCAGACCAAACATGAGAATGGGGATAAAATGTGATCTAAGTGACTTTGACCGTGGAATGATTGCTGGTGCCAGATGGGGTGGTTTGAGTATCTGCTGACCTCCTGGGATCTTCACACACCATCAGTCTCTAGAGATGACAGGGAATGGTGCAAAAACATCCAGTGATTAGCAGCTCTGTGGGTGAAAACACCTTGTCAATGAGAGAGGTCAGAGGAGAATGGCCAGACTGGTTCCAGCTGACAGTAACTCAAATAACCACACATTACAACAGTGGAGTGCAGAAGAGCATCTCTGAATGCACGACACATTAAACCTTGAAGTGGATGGGCTACAGCCACAAAAGGCCATGAACAGGCACCCAGTTGTCACTTTATTTGCTGCGGGAGGTTCCTGCTGAAGTGCCTGAGAGTACCTGGTTTTGACCCAAATCCATCTGAACGTTTGCTACCCGAGAAACTGGTCTGAATGTCAGATGCTCAGCGGTCACTTTATTAGGTACAGGAGGAGCCTGACGAAGTGGCCACTGAGTGTATGAGTGTACACAGGTGCCACGAAAAGCTTCCAGCAGCATCCCAGGCATGCTCACCAGAAAAACACAAATAACACATTTCTTTTAAAGAAAAGTCACAATGCTAGCAAAAGGAATGCAAGGACCATGTTATTGCAAAGCGATCAAAGTGGTCGGCATGCTAGCATGGTGGTTTGTGCAATGATATTACAGCAGGAGTGTCCCGGGTTCAATTCCCGCCTCTGTCTGTAAGGAGCTTGTACATTCTCCCTGTGACCACGTGGGTGTTCTCCAGCTTCCTCCGCATTCTAAAGGTGTGCTGCTTGGTCGGTCAATCTAAATTATCCTGTGATTAGACTAGGGTTAAATAGGTGTTTTGTTTTTAAATTTTATTGAGATAGAGTACAGAACGGCCTCTTCTGACCCTTCAAGCCACACCGCCTACCGTGATTAAGCTGTGATTAATCCCAGCTCAATCACGGGACAATTTTCAATGACCAGTTAATCTACCTTCCGGTACCTCTTTGGATTGTGGGAGGAAGCTGGAGCACCCAGAGAACACCCACGTGGACACAGGCAGAGTGTACAGACTCCTCACGAGCAGCAGCAGGAAATGGACCTGGGTCACTGGCACTGAAAAGCGTTGCGCTAACTGCTTGCTCTACAGTGCCACTAGGCGGTGCTGTTCACTGGATCGGAAAGGCCTGTTCTATCCTGTTATTTCTAAAATAAATAAGTAAGTAATGTCAGTGTCGGAAGGGCAGTGCCTCCAGTACATCCTCGGACTGTGTTGGTCATTGATGCAAAGAATGCTTTTTGCTGTATGTCTTATAAATATTGTGATTGTATCCACCCTAACAATTCCTCTGGGAGCTCATTCCATATGGAACACCAATGCCCTTGAATGGAATATCCTGCGAAAAATGTGGCCCAGTGCATCATGGGTAAAGCCCTCCCCACCATTGAGCAAATCAACATGGAGTGCTGTTGCAGGAAAGCAGAATCCATCATCAAGGCCATGTTCTGTTCTCACTCTGCCATCAGGAAGAAGGTACAGGAACCTCAGGACCTACACCAACAGGTGCAGGAACAGTAATTATCCCTCAACCATCAGGGTGTTGAACCAGAGGGGATAACTTCACTCACCCCAGCACTGAACTGTTCCCACAACCAATGGACTCACTTTCAAGGACTCTTCATCTCAAGGTCTCAATATTCTTTGCTTCTGCATTTATAAGGCCATAAGACATAGGAGCAGAATTAGGACATTTGGTACATTGAGTCTTCTCTGCCATTCAGGTTCATGGCTGAACCTTTTCTCCACCCCCCCCCCCCCCATCCCTCTCCCCGGCCTTCTCCCCAAAACATTTAATGCCGTGACCAATCAAGAACCTATCAAACTCCAGCATAAATATACCCAATGACCTGGTCTCCACAGCTGCTTGTGGTAATAAATTTGACAAATTCACAACCAGCTGGCTAAAGAAATTTCTCTGCATCTTTGTTTTATATGGATGCCCCTCTATCCTGAGGCTGTGCCCTCTTGTCCTAGATTCCCCCACCATGGGAAATATCCTTTCCATTTCTACTCTGTTTAAGCCTTTCAACATTCAAATGGTCCAATCAGATCCCCCCCCCCATCCTTCTAAATTCCAGTGAGCATAGGCCCAGAACCATCAAACGTTCCTCATATGATAACCCTTTCATTCCTGGAATTATTGTCGTGAACTTCCTCAAAAGCGTCTACAACGTCAGCACATCTTTTCTTAGATGAGGAGCCCAAAACTTCACGATACTGAAGGTGAGGCGTAACCAGTGCCTTATAAAGCCTCAGCATCACATCCCCATTCTTGCACTCTAGGCCTCTTGAAATGAATGCTAATATTGCATTTGCCTTCCTCACCACCAACTCATCCTGCAAGTTAACCTTCAGGGTGTTCTGCACAAGGACTCCTAAGACCCTCTGCATCTCAGATTTTTGGATTTTCTCTCTATTTGGAAAATAGTCTGCACATTTATTTCTACTACCAAAGTGCATGACATGCATTTTCCAACATTTAATTTGCCACTTTCTTTCCCATTCTCCTAATCGGTCTAAATCAAGTTATTTATTATTATTTTATTAGTTTTTTGTATTTACAGAGTTTGTTATCTTTTACACATGTTTCTTGTCCATTCTGTTGGGTGTGATCTTTTATTGATTCTATTGTGTTTCTTGCAATTACTGTGAATGCTCTCAGGAAAATGAAACTTAAGGTTGTATATGATGACATATACATACTTTGATAATAAATTTGAGCTTTGAACAACCCCCTCAGTGAGTTGTTCCTCAGATTCCTATTAACCTACATATACATCTATCTCTTTAAGACTCGCTGTGGTAGATGTGTGAAATCACTGAGTGACACCTTTGAATATATTTCCATTGTAACATAGTCAAGGAACCTTGTATACCATCTGTGTAGCCTGCACGAACGTCAATTTCCCCAATGTCCAATAATTTTCTCTCCTCCCACCTTCTCTCCTTATCCTTCCCCATTCCGGTTCCCCTCTCATACCTTCTCTTCTCCTCGCCTGTCTATCATCTCCCTATGGTTCCCCTCCTCCTTCCATGTCTTCCATGGTCCACTGTCTTGTTCAATCAAATTCCTTCTTCTTCAGCTCTTTATCTTTCCAGATTCACGTTCAGACTTATTCATCATAGCTACATTGAAACATACAATGAAATGTGTCATTTGTGTTAACAACCAACATGACCCACAAGTGTCACCACACATTCTGGTGCCAACACAGCATACCCACAGTGCTCAGCAGAACAACACAGACCACAACATGCAACAAAACAACAACAGCAAAACAAGCCCCTTTCCTCTGTCTGTCACACACACACACACACACACACACACACACACACACACACACACACACACACACACACACACACACACACACACACACACACACACACACACACACACACACACACACACACACACACACTTCTCCAACTGGCCTCTCCCAGGTTCTTACTTCATCTCCCTTCCTCCACCCGCCATCTTCCCTCTCTCCAGGTCTCACCTATCACCTACCAGCTTGTACTCCTCCCTCCTCCCCCCTCCCCCAAGCCTTCTTACTCTGGCATTTTCCCCCTTCCTTTCCAATCCCAATGAAGTATCTCGGCCCACAACTTCAACTGTTCATGCAATTCCATAGATGCTGCCTGACCTGCTGAGTTCCTCCAAAATTTTGTGTGTGGTACTCTGGATTTCCAGCATCTGAAGACTGGCTATCCACTCAATCAACACCTCTTATCTTGTACAGCCTATCAAGTCATCTCTCATCCTCCTACCTAGCTCAACATAACCTCATAAGACATGCTCTCCAATCCAGGGAGCATCCTGCTAAGTCTTGTCTGCACCCTTTCTAAAGCTTTGATATCCTTCCTATAATGAGGCAACCAGAATGGAACACAATATTGCAAGTGTGGTCTAACCAGATTTTTAATGGAGTGCAACATCACCTCCTGGCTCTTGAACTCAATACACCTTATGCCTGGGTGAAACAGATGTTATGGACCAGATGGGCCAAATGGCCTCTTTCTCTACTGTGTGGCTCAATGACTCTACAATATCCCAAGGATTTAAGAGGCTTCCAGAAAAGCAAATCTAGTTTGTTACAAAATTTAAATTGCAAAGTATTTATTTATTGAGAGATAGTGCAGTTTGGGCTTTTTCGGCCCTTTGAGCCATGCCACTCAGCAAATCCCTGATACAGCCCTAGCCAATTTACAAAGATGAAATAACATATGAACCGGTACATCTTCATTGGAGGAAAGCCATGGCGTTCCACAGGGAGGACGTATAGAGACTCCTTACAGTTGACATTGGAATGGAACTCCGACACCCAGAGCTGCAATTGCACTGTGCTAACCGCAACACCACCCTGACACCCCAGATCTAGGCACAGGGAGGCTCAGTAAGGTTCCCAGACATGGAGCAGAGATTGGCAAAATCCAGAGGGCAAAGCAAAAGATTGAAGACCAAAGTCATCATGTCTGGAGTTAGCAGCCCAAAGATTGAGTCAACGAGTTGACCCTCATTCCCTTGTGTTTCAAGGAATAAAGTCCTAACCTATTCAACCTTTCCCTCAAGTACCTGCAACTTCCTTGTTGCACTCTTTCAAACTTCTTGACACCTTTCCAGTAGGTAGGTGACCAAAACTGCACACAATACTCTGAATTAGGCCCCACTAGCATCTTATACATCTTCAACTTAACATTCTAACTCCTGTACTCAATACTTTGATTTTAAGGCCAATGTGCCAAAACCTTTCTTTATGGCCGTATGTACCTGTGGCACTACCAGCCTAACGGCGTGTGGACTAATTGGCTGTTGTGAAATGCCCCCGGTGTGTTGGCGAAAGGTAGACTCTCTAAGGGCCGGTGACCTAGAACCAGTGTTCATCCTGTCTACAGCAGTTCCTCTGAAAGTGGTGGCGCAGGCAATACGTTTCCTTGTATCAAATGTGATAAAGTAGCCAGTGAGCTAGATTGCGTGGAGGCTGAAGGAACTCATTCCAAGTTTGAGTAGAGCCCATGGGCAATGTCTGTGTTCCCAGAAGCCATGAAGAATGTTTTTTTTTCAGGATCTGTGGTAATTTTAAGATCACCATCAAACAAGTACTGAAAGTAGATCAATACCCTCTGGCCAGGAAAGAGGGTATTTGCAATGATACCGTGTCTTTACAAACCTTTCTGGAGGGAAATATTTCAGCAAAGTAGACTTAGCTGAGGCTTGCCTAAAAAGCAAAGAAAATGGTGACGCCAGACACAGTACTCACACATCATCCAGCGAAGCTTCCGTGCGATGCCTTGCCTTATGGTAGAGGAGCAGTCATGTCACATGTGATGGAAGTGGATGCCATATCCCTTACTGCTGCAGAGGGGCCTTGAGTCCGGAATGCTGAATAAGAAGTTTCAACGTGTGGGAGAGAATTTGCTCTCATTACTGATCCTCAACCACTATTGTCCATTTTCAATCCACAGAAGGGAGTTCCACCAACAGCATCAGCAAGAACACAGAGATGGGCTCTGTTTCTTGAAGGACACAATTACAATGTCAAGTTCAAGAGGACAACTAATCATGGAAGTGCTGATGGATTGTCGTATTCTCCATAAAGGAAACCGAAAGTCTCCCTGTTACAGCAGAGACGATCCAGAAGGAAACCAGAATAGACCACATTTCCCTAGTCAACGTGGCCACCCAAAATAACTGCAGTGTGAAACAAAAATTCCAGTTCCCCCATCTTTACCAAGTCAGGATGAACTTGTCCTTGACAGGGTTGCCTTATGTAGGGATTGAAAGTTGTTGTACCATCTGAGCTGAGAGTTAAAGTGTTGGAGGAGCTGCATGCCAGCCCTCTAGGCATTGGCTTGAAGCTTTATCTGGTGGCCTGGGATAGATCAGCAGATCAGGCAGCTTGCAGTGCACTGTTCAGGATGCCAACAAGTCCAGAAAATGCCAAAGCAACACCTCACTAAACAAAGATGTTGGATACACTACTTGCTGCGCGTGCTGTTGGTAGAATGGGTTGAAACAGGGCCGCGACGTGAACGCTTCTACCTTGGTCCCAAGGAAGTGCCAAGGACTGGTGTAGGTCATTCAAAGGTGTCACTAAGCAAATGGGGATATACAACCAGCCCGACAACTTGTGAATGTGGAACTGAGCCACAAACTGTGTAACATCTCCTGCAGTGCCCATTGCTCGAGGAACCCTGTACTGTTGCAGATCTTACCGAATTCAACAACAGGGCGCAAAAATGTGTCCAGTTCTGGCTGGGCCATGTATAAAGTGTCCGTGGACATGAGACTTCACTAAACTAAAATACAACATACACATTCCCATGCTCCTGTGCGTTCCTTTGATTAGTTTCTGGAATTGCAAAACATTACAAACATCATGAAACAATGCACCCAGCCTTCCCTATAATTGCAGGGGATTTTAAACAGGCCAGCTTGCAGAAGTCTCTGAACAACTACCACCAACATATCACCTGTGGAACTATAGAAGCCAACACTACTGACCACCATCAAGACCACCATCTGACCACTGTGCCTTCCCACACTCAAACTTTGTAAAGTCTTATCATCTGGCTGTATAGGCAGAGACTGAAGAATGCAGAACCAGTGGTGAGTGCCAAGAAGGTAATGTCAAGGGGAGCAGTGGATTGTTTTGAGTTGGTGGATGGACAATATTCAGGTATTCTTCTTGGAATCTGAATGAATACACCACAGTTGTCAGTTGTCTCTAACTTCATCAAGACCAATGTGAATGAGCGTGCACCTTTGAGAACATACTGTGCATACCCAAGCCAAAAACTGTGGATGAACCAGGAGATTCATATTCTGCTGAGGGCTAGATCTGTGGCATGCAAGAATAATGATCCAAAACTCTACAAGACGTCCAGGTACAACCTTCGGAGGCTATTTTAAGGGCAATAAAGGAACTCTGATTGAAGTTAGAGATGAAACTGGATGCACGTTGGCTCTGACAGGCTTTGCAGGCCATTACTTCTTCATGAATGGCTGTGATTCTTCATTCCCAGATGAGCTCAATAGCTGGCTGCCGGTGACGAGTGATGATCCACTGGGGTCTGTGTTGGGACCCTTTCTTTTTACATTATATGCCAATAATTTGGATGATGGAATTGATGGCTTTGTCACAAAGTTTGCAGACGATATGAAGCTAGAAGGAGGGGTGGATAGTTTTGTGGAAGGAGAGAGGCTACAGAAGGACAGATTTGGAGAATGGGCAAAGAAATGTCAGATGGAATACAGTGTGAGGAAGTGTATAAGCATGCACTTTGGTAGAAGAATTGATTTTGACATCCACTTGGATTTTCAAAAAGCATTTGATAAGATGCCACATGAGGCTGCTTAACTGGATAAAATCCTATGGCGTTACAGGTACTGGCATGGATAGAGGAATAACTGACAGGCAGGAGGCAGTGAGTGGGAATAAAGGGGCCTTTTCTGGTTGTCTGCCAGTGACTACTCGTGTTCCTGCCAGTATTGGTACCCCTACTTTTCACATTGTTTGTCACTGATTTGGATAGTAGAATTGATGGTTTTGTGGCAAAGTTTGGGGATGATACGAAGATAGGTGGAGGGGTAGATAATGCTGAGGAAGCAATGCAATTGCAGCAGGACTTAGACAAATTGGAAGAATGGGCAAAAAAGTGGCAGATGGAATACAGTGTTGGTAAATGTATTGTTAAGTACCCTGTGACGGGTTAAAGAACCAGCAGAAATGGAAAACGCGTTGGAGTCTGGTATTGTCATTAACTAATAGTGTTTATTAGTAACTACGCAATACAGTACTATAAATGCAAATATATCAAACAGGTTAGCAATGATATATATGTACATAAGTGTGGAAATAGGAACAAAACTAGGATCTTTCAAACCTAGGGGTGGATGGATGTAGTCTTTCGATGATGAAGAGAGTTGGAGGTAGTTAGTTGAGTAACGTTGGAGAGAGAGAGAGGTGAGCTGATGCCGTCAATCTTCCTGTTGTCTTCTGAAATCCCCGTTGTCCTCCAGAATCCTGTTGAAGTCACCGACTGTGACCATAACACGAACGACTGTTCTTCAGTGATGGAATCATCACCCAGGTGAGGGTGGACACACAAATAATTCCCCACCGGTTGCACCTTTTCACACTGCGAGAGCCACTGATCGATTTCCCCGAATCGCTCCTCCAAAAACCCCACCTTCCTGTGGGCACAACAAAGCTCTTCCAGTGTCCGCAACTGTGTGTCTGTCTGTGTATCAGCAGATCTGGTTTTTATCCCCACATGTTGGACATCAGCTGTCCATCAACCTGCTCTGCCCTCCTCTCTCTGTAAGAGTTTTACAAGCAGGCTAGTGTCCTTGTGGAAAGGTTGTAGAGAAACCGTAACGTCAATCTTTCGAGCAGTCTCTGTCTCTCTCTCTCATTACGCTGGACGCCTCCCTCGCTCTCTTAATAGCAGCACAGTTCATAAAGTGATTTCTGGACCCTGTCACAAACTAGGGTCATTTCTGGACCCCGTCACAGTATGATAATGCATTTTGGTAAAGGGAACAATAGGGCAGATTATTACCTAAATGGGAAGAAGGCTCAAACATCAGCGGTGCAGAGGGACTTAGGAGTCCTCGTGTGGACTCACAGGTTGAGTCTGTGGTAAAGAAGGCAAATGCAATGTTGGCATTTATTTCAAGGGGGATAGAATATAAAAGCAAGGAGATAATGCTGAGGCTTTATAAGACACTGGTCAGGCTGCGCTTGGAGTATTGTCAACAGTTCTGGGCTCCATATCTCAGAAAGGATGTATTGTCATTGGAGAGAGTCCAGAGCAGATTCATGAGGATGATTCCAGGAATGAAGGGGTTAACATATGAGGAGTGTTTGGCAGCTTTGGGCCTGTACTCACTGGAATTTAGAGAGTGGTGGATCTGTGGCACAGACAGCGGTGAGGCCAAGTCTGTGGGTGCATTTAAAGCAGAAGATAATTCCTGATTGGTCAGGGCATCAAAGGATATAACAAGAAGGTAGGTGTATGGGGTTGAGTGGGATCTGGGATCAGCCATGATGGAATGGCGGAGCAGACTCGATGGGCAGAATGAAATAATTCTGTTCCTATGTCTTATGCTCTTATGGTCTAAGAAATGAAATGTTGACTGTTTTATAACTGGAGAGAAAATACAAAACACTGAGGTGTAGAGAGACTTGGGAGACCTTGTGCAGGATTCCCTAAAGGTTAATTTGCAGATTGAGCCTATAGTGAGGAAGGCAATTGCAATGTTAGCATTCATTTCAAGATGACTAGAATATAAAATCAAGGATGTAATGTTGAGACTTTATAAAGCACTGGTGAGGCCTCACTTGGAGTATTGTGAGCAGTTTTGGGCCCCTTATCTTAGGAAGGATGTGCAAAGGTTCAAAGGGTATTCATGAAAATGAATGGCTATTCATTTGAAGAGTGTATGATAGCTCTGGGCCTGTATTGATTAGAATTCAGAAGAACAAGAGGTGACCTCATTGAAACCTATCGAATGGTGAAAGGCCTTGTTAGAGTGGATGTGGAGAGGATGTTGCCTATGGTGGGAGAGCAGCCTCAGAATAGAGGGACATCCTTTTAGAATGGAGATGCAGAGGAATTTCTTTAGGCAGCAGATGGCGTATCCACGGAATTCTTTCCCATAGGCAGCTGTGGAGACCAAGTCTTTATGTATATTTAAGGGAGAGGTTGATAGATTCTTGATTGGTCAGGGCATGAAGGGATACGGGGAGAAAGAAGGAGATTGGGGCTGAGAGGAAAATTGAAGCAGCCATGATGAAATGGCAGAGCAGACTCGATGGGCCAAATGGCCTAATTCTGCTCCTGTATCTTCTGATCTTTGATGCACACTTTAAAAGGGAGAATAAATCTAGACCTGTGCAAATCCCTGTCGTATCCAGTGACCCTGTGATGTCTGTCTTGGAGGCCAACATCAGAATGTTTTTCAAGAAGGCAAACCCTCGCAAGGCCTCAGGCCCTGATAGGGCTCTGTAAACCTCATCAACCAACCGGCGGGAGCATTCAAGGACATCTTCAATCTCCCACCAGCTTGAAAAGAGTAACAATTATACCGGTTGCCAAGAAGGGCAGGGTGAGCTGTATCAATGACTATCACCCTGTGCCACTCATAGCTACAGTGATGCAGTGCCTTGAGAGCTGGTCACGTCCAGGATCAACTCCTGCTTAAGCAAAGACCCGAATCTGCTGCAATTTACCTATTGCCACAATAGGTCTCCAGTGGATGCAATCTCTCTGGCTCTGGATCATCTGGACAGTATCAATATTTATGTTGGCTGCTGTTTATTGACTACAGCTCAGCGTTCAATACAATCATACACTTACTTCTAATCAACAAGCTCCGAAACCTGGGCCTCTGTACTTCTCTCTGCAGCTGGATCCTTGACTTCCTCATGAGGTGACCACAGTCAGTGCAGCTTGGACACGTCTATTCCTTACTGACAATCAGCACGGGCTTATCTCAGGGATGTGAGCTTAGCCCACTGTTCTACCCGGACTAAAACCATGACTGTGTGGCCAGGCACAGTTCAAATGCCAACTATAAATTTGCAGATAACACAACTATTGTTGGCAGAATTTCGGATGGAGATGAGGATACAAACAGGATCAAGGAAGCTCATGTGGCTGAGTGGTGCCATGGCAACAAGCTCGCACTCAACGTCAGTAAGGCCAAAGAATTGCTTGTGAACTTCAGGAAGGGAAAGTCGAGGGACCACATGCCAGTCCTCATCCAGGGATCAGCAGTGGAAACAGTGAGCAGCTCCAAGTTCCTCTGTGTGAACATCCCTGGAGTTCTATCCTGGGCCCAGCATGTTGATGCATTTACAAAGAAAGCACAACCGTGGCTATATTTCATTTGGAGTTTGAGGAGACTTAGCATAGCACCAGAGACTCTCGCAAATTTCTGCAGATGTACCATGGAGAGCATCCCAACTGGCTGCATCACTTTCCGGTACGGAGGGGCAGTATTGGTAAAGCTGCAGAAAGTTGTAAACTCAGCCAGCTCCATCATCGAGGACATCTTCAAGAGGCGATGCCTCAAGAAGGCAGCATTCACCATTAAGGACCCCATCACTCAGAACTGTCCTCGTCACATTACTACCATCAGGGAGGAGGCAGAGTCTGAAAACACACACTCAACTTTGTGAGAACAGCTTCTTCCCCGCCATTGTCAGTTTTCTGAATGGACAATGAACACCGCCTCAGTTTTTTTTCCCTTTCTTTTTTAATGAACTTAATTTAGCTTCCGGTTATTGAATATAATTTATATATATAATTACTTATGGTAGCATTTTGATTATCGTATTGTATGCACAGCTTCAGCAAAGCGAGATATTTCACAACATGTCAGTGATATTAAACCAGATTCTGGTCTATGATTGTGTTAAGTTATAACTCCGGACTGAGACACGCCAACTCAACCCTTTCATACAGCGCATCACGTGCTAGAGCGGGCAACTATCTTACGCGGTACGCATCCTCCGACGCCCTGCGGCTGCGCGGCCCTCACGACGTGCTGACGTCACGCTGCGTCCATGTGTGCGCGTGGTAAGGGGACGGGTTGGACTGTGGGGTAGCAGCCGACGATTGCTGATTGGTGCAGATTCCTCCCCACTCGCACAAGGGCTGCTGGTTGGCGCAGTCGTGGGGTCCGCGCATGCGCAGCGGCTGCCTTCTCTGCCGACCGTTAGCTGGTGAGGCGGCGGCGTTGCGGCGATCCGGGCCGGGGTGGAGGGAGGAAACGGGGCACGGGCGGGCGGCCTTTCGCGCACTTCGTCGTTTGCGGCCGAGCGAGTGGCCCAATCGTTCGATTGATAGAGGGAGGGAGAGAAGCGGGTGGGTGCGGCCTCCCAGGCCTCGGCGGATAGCGGCCCTGCCCGGGGCAGGCGTGTGGTCCGGGCCTGCGGGCCTCATCTTGCGTTTCCCAGTGTTGCGGGTAGTCGGTGGAGATGCCTGGGGGTTTGAGTTTGTTGGAGCGGGGTCAATCCGGGTTGGGGAAGAGTCTTTTAGGGAGGATTTTGCGTTTGGGCTGTCGGTGAGAGGGAATTGAGTGGGAGGTTCTTGTTGGGGTGGAGGTTAATCCGGCGGGCATGGGATCAATCCGGGGTGGGGAAAGGCTGTTCGGGAAGTTTTTGCGTTTCGATCTGTCGGCGGGGTGGGGGTGGAATTGAGAGGGACGTTCTTGGTGTGGAGGTTAATCCAGCGGTATGGGATCGATCCGCGTGGGGAAAATCTGTTCGGGAGGTTGTTGCGGGTGGGGGTTAATTCGACGGTCGATCTGTTTGGGGATGCATAGGGGTCATTCTGAGTGAATGGGGAAAATGTTCGGGGGCTTTATTCGTTGAGGCTGTCGAGAAGGGGAAGATTGGGGATGGGGTTCAATACGGTGGGTATTGGATTGATCGGGGGGGGGGTGTCGGTGAGGGGCTTCTGTCCGGAGGAGTGGCGAGGAGGACCTATCTGGGTTAGGTGTGGGGTTGACGGGAGAGGTGCGGGTGGGCGGATATGGACCCGGTGTTACAGTTTATGACTTTTATTTGGGTTTGGTTGGGGGTTACAGATTGTTCGCCATGGGATGGATGGTTGATCCAGAGGATTTGGGATTGGCTGCGTGGGAGGGAGATCCAAGGGGACAGGTTGTTGGAGAATGGGTTAATTCTGGCGGTGGGGTAGAAAGCTGTGGTTGTCTTTCCTGCGGAAGTGGGCGAGAGTTAAATGGAGGAGTGAAGGTGTTAGGAAAGAATTATTCAGGAAAGATTGAAATGGGGCAGTGTGTAAAGTAAAATATGGTAGAAGTGTGTGTGAGAGGGCTGAGTATAACTGAAAGGGAGGAGATGCTGTGCCAATGAATTATATTGGCTAAATCCAGGCAGTTTGCCTGTCCTGTGCCTTTTTCCTCCCATTTCATGTGCTAAGGCCTACATATTTTATGCTTAATTGGTAGCGTTAATAAATGCTGGTAAAATGATCTTTGATTTTGAAGGTGGGAAATGTAAATTTAAAAGTTCTCGTGTGCTCTTAGAACTGTTAGAAGCCCCTTTTGCTTTTAAACGAGCTTTACTTTTCCAATCGTGGTTTCCAAGGGCAAGAGGGTGCAAATAAAGACAATCAGATTTTTTTTTACATTCTGATCAGGCCTGGGAGGGTAGTTCATTGTTTTCATTGGCCCAGAAAAATGAATGCTTTAGGGCTGTTTGGGTTTGAACAAGGGTAATCTATCTAAATGAGCCAGCAGTTGGGTTCTCTAATTGAAAAAAGATAGTCTGAATGTATTTGTTGTAACTTTTAGAAAACATTAGATTTTTACTTCACATGCTGGTGGAATAGATCCCAAATAATTGGGAGTCCAACTAAATCACGGGTATTTCTGACATCTATTGTGAAATTTAGTCACCTACCTACAGTAAAGACAAAGATTGAAATTTTATAAGGGTGTTGCTGGGACTTGAGTTGTAAGGAAAGGTTGAATAGGTTAGGACTTTTCCCCCCTGGAGTGTAGGAAAATGGGTATATAAAAGTTCTCCAATGAGGTTGAGTGAAAGTCATTTAAGGGTGGGAGGTGAAATGTTTAAAGGGAACATGAAGGGGCACTTCACTCAGTGTAGACAAGCTGCCAACTCAAATGGTGGATGCAGTTTTGATTTCAGCATTTAAGGGAATTTAGTTAGATATGTGGATGGGAGAGCTCGGGTCTGGGTGCAGATTGGTGGGATCATGCACAGACTAGATGGGCCAAAGGGCCTAGTTCAATGACTGAATTTGTTGCTTTGTACAGGAGACAAGTACACAAGTTAAAAATTATTAGCGACAAAAAATAATGGGGAAAAAAGAATAGTGAGGTAGTGTTCATAGGTTTCTGTAAAATTCACAATTCTGGTGGCAGAAGGGACAAGGCTGTTCATAAAATGTTGCATATGGGTCTTCAGGTTCCTGTACCATCTCCATAATGGTGATAGTGGGGAAGAGGAGTGTCCTGGATGGTATGGAACCTTAGTGATGGATGCCCCTTCTTGAGGTCTTCTAACTGGCTGAGTCTACACCCTTTGCAGCCTCTCACAATCATGTGCATTGGAACCTCTATCAGAAAGTCATTGGCAACCTATACCAGTTAGAATGTCCTTTACTGTGCATCTATAGAAATCTGGTAATATAGCAAATCTCCTCAAACTCCTGGAGTCGCTGTCACGTCTTTGACGCTTTGTAATGATGACTGAATGCATCATTGTGCAGTGCAGGCTGGTAAGGGCCTAGTTAACCTTAGATCCTTGGATGGAAGGCAAATTGGACAGCGTTTGGAGCACAGTACGGGCCCTTTGGTCCACAATGTGCCAACCCTTTTTCTGCCACTGCCACCACCCTAGCAGGACTCCCATGGACTTGCCTGTAAAAGTCCTACTTCTCACAATCTTTCTCCAATCACCTGAAAATGTTGTATTAGCTATTGCCATCCTGGGAATAGGTCTCTGGCTGCCCACTCTAAGCTTCCTATCATCTTGTACATCTCTATCAAGTCACCTCATCCTCTTGTTACTCCAAAGGGAAAAGTCCTGGCTTGCTCAACCTATGCTTATAAGACATGCTCTCTAATCCAGGCAGTATTCTGGTAAATCTCCTTTGCAGCCTCCCTCTCTAGAGCTTCCACATCCCTCCTGCATTGTGGGCTGCTTTGATTATGTTCCTGCTACACTGCCCTGTTAACTCGGTGTTCATTGTGTTGATGTTTGTCTTTCATATCCTCTGGTTATGGCTAACTGCCCAGCTCCTCCCAAATGGTGGCCCTGTTGGGTGTAACCCCCCCCCCCCCCCCCCCGAGGGTATTTCCCTGTTTTAATGCATTCATGAGGTAGTAGATATTCTGTTTCCAGACACAGGTAGGTAATTACATCTTGCATTGTTCCTGACCCATTCTGTTGCTTGGATTGTGGGACTCCTGCTCTGATGTTGTGCAGAATGTACAGTTCTCATCTGTACCTTGGATCCCAGTTTCCAAAATTAGTTCATTTGTTACTGTCGCCATATCTTGAACAGTTGTTGGCAATGGAATCTTGGGATTAGGTTCATGGGTGGGTGCGTTGGGGAGGGGTGGTGGTGGAGGGAGTGGTTATTCTAGGGTTTGGTTGTCTTTCCTGGAGATTGAGGGTCTTGTTCGTGGGAATGATCCCTGGGTGAGTATCTTAAACTTAAGATTTGGGAGCCAAATCCTATCATGGCTAATTTATTATGCTTCTTTTCCTCATTCTCCTTCCTTCCCCGTAACTGCTGACACCCTGCCTAATCAAGAACCTATCAATCTCTGCTTTAAACAAACCAATGACTTGAGAGGTGTATAAGATGATGAGAGGCATTGATTGTATGGATAGTCAGAGGCTTTTTCCCAGAGCCGAAATGGCTAGCACGAGAGGGCACAGTTTTAAGGTGCTTGGAAATAGGTACAGAGGAGATGTCAGGGGTAAATTTTTTTTTACACAGAGTGGTGAGTGCATGGAATGGGCTGCCGGTGTCGGTGGTGGAGGCGGATACAATGTGGTCTTTTAATTGGCTCCTGGACAGGTACATGGAGCTGAGAAAAATAGAGGGCTATGGGTAACCCTAGGTAATTTTTAAGGTAAAGACATGTTTGGCACAGCTTTGTGGGCCAAAGGGCCTGTATTGTGCTGTAGGTTTTCTCTGTTTCTATGACTTGGCATCTACAGCTTTCTGTAGTGATGAATTGCACATAGTCACCACACTCAAGCTAAAGAAATACATCCATCTCTTATGTTTGATCTCAGATGAGTTTTAGTCTGCAATCCCTGACTTTTTCCTCCCTATCTTCTGTTACATGACGCTACCCTGCCTTCATCCTTGTTTTTAATACCTTGACTCTTGATGAATCCACTGGCTTAGCTTGTCTCATTCCAAAGTCTAAACTCGAACATCCAAATTTGTTGCTATATTGAGGACATCTTCATAAGGTGCAATCCATCATTATAAAGACCCCATTATGCAGGACATGCCCTCTCCTCATTGCCATCAAGGAGAAGGAACATGAGCCTGAACAGAGAGACTCAAATGTTTTAGGAACAAGCTGCTTCCCCTCTGCCATCAAATTTCTTAGTGGACAATGAACCCATGTACATGGCTTCACTATGTATTGCGATATACGGCTGCAGCAAAGTAGCAAATTTCATGATGTATAAACTTGATTCTGACCCTACCAGCATCAGTTCTAGAAAAACAAACTGGCCTTTTGTTCCATGGTATCCCATTTACTAACACCAGGCCTTAGTGATTCAAATTGTCTAGGTGCGAAAATGCAAGATGTATTAAAATGGCTTTCTGTGTTGCAAGTACTCCCTACTTAAAAAAAACTCCACCTCCCTATCACTGAGCATAACTACACAGAGTGCTGTTGGAGGAAAGCAGCGCAGTGAGGAGCCTCGGGTCCCACATTGCCAGGTTCAGGAGCAGTTATTCCACATCCTGTGAACTAGCTTTCAATGACTCTACAACTCGTGCTCTCAATGTTTATTATTTATTCTTCTTTTTGTATTTCCACAACTGTACTTGCACATTGTTTGTCTCTGTGCGTGCAGTTTTTCATTTGTTCTATTGTGTTTTAGACTGTTATTGTCTAAAACAAAATGAATCTCAGGGTTGTTTATGGTGTCTTATGTACTTCGATTTACTTCTAACTTTATATTCTATGGTTGTCAGATATCGCAGAAACAGTTTTATACTGTTTACCCTGTCCTTTCATTTGATTTCCTACAATAGTTCTTAAGTTGTGAACTTCCCTCTCACTGGCCCAGGGATCTGTTCCCATTCTCTGTAAAAGGTACTCTTCGAATCTAACTTAACTACACTAATAGCTCCTGATTAGAATCAAGTTTAATATCACTGGAGTGAATCATGAAATTTGTTTTACTGCAGCAATACCTTAAGCTAAATTACAAGAAGTATATGTATAAATAAAGGTAGAGCAAAAAAAGACTGAGATAATGTTCATGCATTGTTTTATTGTCCAATGGGTCAGTGTCACCATTTTTGGTATATTGGTACTGGCATAGAACCTTGGGACATTTTATAATAAAAATAATGAAAGATGTCCCTTTGATTTTTTTATTTTCACTGAAGCGATTTTACTCATCAAGTATGAACTCTGAAATGCCCCCAGCTGTTTTGATGAGGTTTTGCAGTTTAGTTTGGAGTTGTTAGGTCTGGGGTTTTTGCCGATATTTGTCTAATGTGTGAATCCCTCTCCTTAGTGTCTCCACTAAAACACAGGAACTATGGATGACAACCTGGATTTCACAACTGGAGATGCTGGGGCATCTACCACCTATCCTATGCAGTGCTCTTCTTTGCGCAAGAATGGGTATGTGCTTCTGAAAGGGCGCCCTTGCAAGATTGTTGAAATGTCAACATCGAAGACTGGCAAGCATGGGCATGCTAAGGTTTGTGGTCATCTTTTTTATCCTCTCCTTTTGCCTCAGAAACTCAACAGTAACTTTGGACTAGAATGAATTTGTTTTATGAGGAGTAAAATGTACTAACTGTGGTCCATCATTTTGCCAGTAAATCTTCCTTTTTATATGGATTTTAAGTGAAGTTTCAGCTGAGTTTTTAAGTGCATCTGACTGGGGTCAGCTGAAGTATTCACAAGTATTGTAGCGGTTAGTGCAATGCTATTACAGCTCGGGCCATCGGAGTTCGGATTTCAATTCTAGCATTCTCTGTATGCAAAGCTTGTGTGTTTCTTGTATGCATGAGTTTCCTTCAGGTGCTCTGGTTTCCTCCAATACCAGTTGGGTTAATTGTAACTTGTCCCATGATTGGCCAGCTCGTTGGTTGTATTTAAGGTAGAGCTTCATAGGTTCTTGACTGGACACAGCAAAGGTTATGGGGAGAAGGCTGGGAGTTGGGCTGAGGAGGTGGGCAAAGGATCAGCCATGTTTGAATGACGGTGGCCTAATTCACTTCTTACATCTTGGTGACCTTATGATTAGGCTAGGGTTAATAGGTGGGTTACTGGGTGGTGCTGCATGTAGGGTCCAAAGAGCCTGTTCTGTGAGTTTAAATCAATCAATTTCATGTCAATAAGGTGTGATTTTTGCATTTTGGCGATCAGCGTGGGTTTAATGGGTAAGCTTGTTACAATAGGATTTCCTATTTGAATTATAGGTATTTAAATGATCAAATTTCATTTTGAAATTAATGTTCTTTGAATGAGTTGGTTGTTATGCAAACAATGCATTTCACTGTTTCAATTTGCATATGATTGAAAATCTGACCTGGACTTCAGTTTAGCTTAATGGCCTGAAGTGCTGGATCTGAAAGACAGGATAATTCAGTGAGTAAACTGGTTTCTAATTTGGTTTCCTTGGGCTTTTTACGCTGTAGTTTTTGCAGGTAACTTGGTGTTGGGAAAGGCTTTAACCACAGCAGCATTTATGTTGAGAACTTGAAAAAAGGCAGTGGCTTAGAACCCAACAATCCCATTTTTAATTATTTAAATTTTTTTACTGTACCTTATTAAACCAGATTAGAACTGCTGTGCTAGCGAGAGGAGATACTGAATGTTCAGATTTAGGATGGAGTTATTTGTTGGTCTGAGTTACTGCCAGATGAGGCCATGCGGAAGGATTTTGACTTGGAGGAACACTTGGTCAGATTGGATAGTTTGAGATTGAGGGGAGATTGGCCTGAGCCACATATTATAAAATGGTGGAAAAGTGGACAGAAAGATCCCATTTCAGTTAGAGGAGCCACATTTTAAAGTAACCGGTAGGAGTACAGGGGGATTGAGAAATTGTTTTTTTCCCACTCCCTTAGTGGCACACATCTGGAATTGAAAGTTGATAGTAAATTTATTACATGCCACAATATACAACCCTTACTCATTTTCTTGTGGGCATTCTTGGTAAAGAGAAAGAAAACAAGATTCAGTGGGGGGAAATACAAGACAGGTGGAGAAGCAACCAATGCAATTATAATTAAACAATAAGTATCAAGAACGTGAATTGTAGAGTCCTTAAAAGTGAGTCCATAAGTTGGTGAGTGAAGCTATCCCCTCTGGTTCAAGAGCCTGATGGCTGAGGAGTGTTAATGCTGTTGATAAAATTGTTGATAAGAATATTGTATAAAAGGATGGTTAAAATTATAGCCAGCTGCATGAACGTTTGGTGCAGGAGGTGCAGAGTGAGACACATGTCCCTGTTGCTGCATTGTGTGCTGGAGCATAATAACTACAAAGATGGCTGCTAACACGTCACACATCCTTCAGCTCTGACTCAATGCAGGAACTGCTTTATAATTTAAATAGCCTTTTCCATTACTTTAACATTTCCTAACATCCAGAGTGTGGCTTAATTTGTCAATGTATATAGCATTAAGAACTTGTTGGGTATTGAAATAGCATGCAGTACTGCACATCTGAGATATTAATATGCAGATCCAGCCCACAGAATGGCACAGTAGAGTAAGCATTTATTGTAATGCTTTACAGAGTCAGGGCTTCTTTACCACCCTGTAAGGAGTTTGTACGTTCTCCCTGTGACTGCGTGGGTTTCCTCCCACAGTCCGAAGACATGGTTAGGGTTAGTAAGTTATGGGTGTGCTATGTTGGCACCGGCAGCACGCAGACACTTGCAGGCTGCCCCCAGCATGCCCTTGGACCGTGTTGGTCACTGATGAACATGACACATTTCACTATCTTGTGATGTACATGTGACAATGAAGTTTTGATCTTTAAACCTGTTGGTCATGTTCATTGTTATATTGCATACATGGTGAGGTGTTGTATCATCCGATCGTTCCCCATGACCCATGTCTGGAGCTGTCTTTCCCCAGCTGCACATCCCATCCAAAGAGACTCTGGATGTGCCTATTGCACAAGATTACTAGCAAGTTATTATACAACAGACACTTCATCAAGGAGAGAGATATGATAACTGGGTGGTTGAAGTTGTGACAAGTAGAAAGCAATATGGAGAGAAAGCGCCATTTTTTTTACTTTAGAAGGGAAAGTATTCAAGCAGTGTGTTTTGAACATTTGCATCGGTTTTCAGGTTTAATTGTTATTCCACTGTACACATCCTCTGAGGCCAAGGTGAAAATCAGAGTACCAATTATTACACAGCCCATATATAGCAGAAGCCAATCTAACCCAAGTCCCTGAGTGTCATTGTTGCATGACGTTTAGAAAGTATGCACATAACTGACAAGCAGGTACAGAATGAAGTTTGGGAAGTAAATTTTATTGCAAGAAGTTTGAGTATAGGAATGAACAGGTCTTAAAGAGATTGTATGGGTTATAGGGGCCACGCCTACAGTGTTGTGTACGAGTTTGACTAAAAGGGATCTTCATGGATTAATTTCTGGAACATAGAACAGTAGAGCACAGGAACAGGCCCTTTGGCCCACAATGTTGTGCCAAACCAATTAAATCAGTAATCAAGTGGCTGGCTAAACTAAGCCCTTCTGCCTACTCAGTCCATATTCATCCAATTTCCACACATTCATGTGCCTATCCACACACTTAGGCAGGCAAGCTAAGTTGAAGGTGACACCACACATTAGAACAGTGGTGTGCAGAAGAGCGCAACAGATTGAACCCTGCAGTGAATTTGCTACAGCATCAGACCATGAACGTGCACTTCGTGGCCACTTTAGATACAGGAGGTTACTGTCGTTTGATGATTTCTTCGATATAGAGGTGGAACAATTGTAAGCGATACTGGAAGAGGAACACCATTTTCAACCATTTTGCTACTTTTCTGTGTCTTATTTAACCAGTATTTGTCTCTGTGGTCTGTAAAATAGAAACAGCTGGTGGTATTGAGAGGAAATGCTGAACATTCAGATTTAGGATGGAGTTATTTATTGGTCTTAATATAGTTACTGCTACATGATACAATGCAGGAGGATTTTGACTTGCAAGAACACTTGTTCAGTTTGGATGGTTTGAAGTTGACCTGAGGCACTATGCCACGTAGCAGCATAATACAGCTCGGATCTTCGGTGTACAATCCCTGCATCCTCTGTAAGCATGTTCATTGTAAATTATCCAGTGGTTAGGCTAGGGTTAAATTGGTGGGTTGCTGGACAGTGCGGTTTGAAGGGCTGTTTTACACTGCATCTTAAATAAAAATGGCCTATTCCTGTATTCGTTTCTGTGCAAGAAGGTGAAATTTGGGTAAAATCCAGGTGTATAAACAGGTTTGCTATAGTGTTTGTTGAAGACTACCTCTGACATTTGTATTTCAGCAGGATTTAAAACCTTGCCATATAATTTTGTGAAACATATTAAATGCAAAAGTACAGTTGTAGATTTTGTCCTTCAAATTTGGTGTACATCCACAGAGAACTCCATGTAATCAAATGCCAGGGAATTATTTTGTTTACTTGTGGAATAGGGTTAGTAAGAACGTGTTCTAGATTTCAAATCTTATAGCATTTTGGCCGTAATGCCTGTAACAAGTGACAGTAATGATGGGTATACATATTTTCCAGGTTCATATGGTTGGCCTTGATATATTCACTTCAAAGAAGTATGAAGATATCTGCCCTTCTACCCATAATATGGATGTCCCTAATGTCAAGAGAAATGATTATCAGGTGAGCAGCTATGATCGATTAAAAGTCCTTTGTTTATCGGATAGCATTTGTTTGCCTGCTGTTCTGTAGTTTGCCAGGTTACTTCACAGGACAATGCAGCAGTTTCGTAGGACATGGAACAGTATGTGCCTATCCTTTTAACATACTGCAGTATCAGTCCAGCCCTTCCTACATGGATCTCCATTTTTCTTCTACATGCTGGCCTTGGATACAGCCCAGCGGATGTTCATGAGAATTATAGGGGAGAAGGCAGGACATAATGTTGACAGGGAAAACAAATATTCTTTAGTAGAATAGTGCTGCAGATTCGAAGGGCCAAAAGGCCAAATTCTGCTCCTATGTCCTATTGCCTTAAAAGAAATTCCCAGCTGAATCACTGTATCCTGACTTATGAGTTTTAGTCAATGGGGGACTAGGACTTGATAAAGCCCCTTGTCCTTCACTTCAGATAAAAGCTGTAACACACTCAACCTATCCTTGTGTTTGGCAGCCGCCATATCCAATTAGAATAAGACATAGGGGCAGAATTAGGCCATTTGGCCCGTTGAGTTTGCTCCACAACTCCATGACTAATTTTAATATCCTGCTCCAACCCATTCTCCTGCCTTCTCCCTATAATCTTTGATGCCCTGACCAATCGAGAAACTATAAATCCTGCTTTAAATGTACCCATTGACTTGGCCTGCATTGCAGTCTGACAATGAATTCCACAGATTAGCCTTCCTCTGATTAAAGAATTTCCTCCTCATCTGTTCTAAAGGAACGTTCAGCTATTCTGAGGGTGTGTCCTGGTCCTAGAGTCCCCCGCAATTTGAAGTACAACACAAAAATGTTGGGCGAATCCAAAGTCAGTTTCTCCTGCTTTCTATGTATATTGCTCAAGATACCTACCTGCAGAATCAAACACAAGAAATCCAGAGCGACACACAAAATGGTGGAGGAACTCAGCATCTATGGAAATGAATAAACGCACAGCATTTCTGGCTGAGACCCTGTATCAGAACTGGAAAAGGGAGGGGTGAGATTTTGTTTATACTTTGGAGTGAATTTCTCTTTCCACCATTTGCTGCTTGGCTTTAAGCGGGAGAGCCGAGTCAGCTGCTCTGTAAGCACCATTGAGCAGCAAGTGCTGCTGTGTGGTGTGAACTCCAGTTGTCTTAATTGCCGTAGATGGAGGGTTGGGCAGATTTTCAGTTTAGGACAGTCTGAAATTGTGTCTCATTTGACATGCTCGTTTCATGGCAGTTAGCCATGTGGGTAATTAGCTGCTGCTCTTGCCTGGCCAGTTCTCTGGGGGTGAACCCAAATTGCAGATTTTCAGATGTGGTTTTATAAGAAAATTCCTTAACTGTGGAATTTAATACCTAAAGATAAGGCCTGCAGACTCTGTTGACACTTCTAAATGCCAGCTCGAAACTTATTTATAGAACACAAGATTCTGCAAATGCTGGAAGTCCAAAGCAACACACAAAATGCTGGAAGAACATGGTTAGGTCCGGCAGCTTCTATGGGAATGAATAAACAGTAAATGTTTCAGTCCAGTCTCAGCCCAAAACGCCGACTATTCATTCCCCTCCTTAGATGCTTCCGACCTGAGTTCTTCTAGCATTTTGTGTGTTGGTGTTTATTTAACCTTGGTTTTAACCAGCATATTATTTATTTTCATGTTTGCACTTTTATCTCATTGTAAAACACTTTGAACTGTATCGTCATCTGAAAAGTGCTTTAAGTTACGTTATTATGAAAGGAGCAGAACAAACTGGTTTTCATTGCAAAACCTATTTGACAAATAGATCGTAGGGATGGCTTGCTAGGCCCCGAGTGAAATCACTGTGCGCGCTCTCTCTTGGCAGTTTGTATTTCCCTTGTTGTGAAGTTCATAGTTAACAAAAAAAAGGTTGGGGGAAAATTCCTGACAAATGCAGTAAAGCAGAAGCTTCCTGTTCTGAGCTCCTGTAAAGACAGGCTAGACTTATTTTAGCTGTGCTCATTTGGTGTTTTGGAGATTGGTTAATGGACCAATGGTCTGCACGATCTGGCACTCATTTTAGTCTCAGTGAGCTCAAACGGCAATTTGGACGTCTTGGTTATACAGATTTACAGGCTCTTTAGCCCAATTATTCCACTGTGTCCACCCACAATAATATGCATTTCTGACACTGGTTTAAAAGGTAAAGAGTATAATGCTATTGGCCCTTCATATGTGCTGAGACCTAGCTGGTGGCAGGAAGTTCAGTAGTCTTTACGGCCTGATGGGAGGGATCCTTCACAATGTTAAGGGCACTGCAAACACAGCGCTCCTGATAAATAACTTGGGTGGGTTGAAGAGGGACCCTGATGATGCACTCTGCATCACACACACCCCATGCCACACCCTGCCCCGCCAGAATTTACAGACTCTGTAATGCTGTGAACAGTAGTAGTAGTGTTCTGATGGCCATTACTGATGCCCTCTATTCCTATTTCCCTGTGTTCCATCACACTCCTGATCATTCATGGTAAATGTCCTACGCTGGTGTGATTTTCCCAGGTGTATGATGTCATGCTTGGCTGTATCCAAATCCATTTCCTGTCTGATTAATGTACCACAAAATACTGGAGGAACTCTGGTCAGACAGCATCCAGGGGAATGAATAAACAGTTGATGTTTCAGGCAGAGACCCTTCAGGACTGGAAAGAATAAGGGGAAGATGCCAAAATAAAAAGGAAGAGGAAGGAAGATAGCTAGAATGTGAAGGTGAACCCAGCTGGGTGGGAAAGGTAAAGGACTGGAGAGGAGCTAATCTGATAGAACAAGAGTTGACCATAGGAGGTGAGGCACTGTGATAGGCAGTTGAGAAGAGATAAGAGGCCAGAGTTGGGTGGGGGGGATAATTTATTTACCTGAAGGAGAGATCAATATTCATATAAGCAGGTAGGCTACTCAGACAGAATACTGGGTGTAGCTCCTCCACCTTGAGGGTGGCCTCATCATGGCACAACCTGTCCGAACAGAACTGAGAATAGGAAGTAAAGTGTTTGGCCACTGGGAAGTTCCACTTTTGGCAGATGGAGAGGAAGTGGACACCCTGTGCTGTTTCTCAGCATGTCCTGGATCTTTTCATCTAGTTGCTGCCACGCCAAGACATCGGCTGGCTCAACTTCAGTATCTGTTCCTCCTTGAACCTTAGCCCCTCTGAATGCACTGACCCCTGCTCTGTCTCTGCCGATTGCAACCTCGTTATCAAATCTGCAGACAAAGGGCGTGCTGTTATAGTACAGCAGAGTTGCTGAGGCCAGCTGGCAACTCTTAACTGCTCCACCTACCTACTTCCCGAAAAGTATCCCACTCCACTCAATAACTTCATCAACTCTGGAGAACTCCATCCACTGCTACCAAACTTGGAGTTCTCTTACCCTGCACTGCTTGCTTCTACCACCTGCCCAAGATCCACAGACTAGACTTCTCTGGTCGGCCCATTGTTTCTGCCTCTTGTTTTCATAGCTTAACTTCATTCCTTTCCACGTGTGCTCTTGTCTAGGCCTTTCAGGTTTGGAAAGGTTGCAGTGAAATCTCCCTCATCTCTTCTAAATTAGTCGGTCCAGACCCCGAGCCATCAAACGTTCCTCGTTTAACAACTCTTTCATTCCTGGAATCATCCTTATGAACCTCCTCTGGACCTTCTCCCATGCCTGCACATCTTTTCTTAGATGAGGAACCGAAAACCTTTCACAATACTCTAGGCAAGGCTTCAGCAGTCCCTTAGAGCTTCAGCATCACATCTCTGCTCTTGTATTCTAGACCTCTTGAAATGAATGCTAGCATTGCATTTGCTGCCTTCACCACCGACTCAATCTGCAAGTTAATGTTCCGCACAAGGGCTCCTAGGTCCCTTTGCATCTCAGATTTTTGAACTTTCTCCTTGATTAGAAAATAGTCTGCACATTTGTACACAAGTGCATGACATGCATTTTCCAAGATTATTTCATTTGCCATTTTTTTGCCCATTCTGCTTATTTCTTCTGCAGCCTACCTGTTTCCTCAACAGTACCTGATCCTCCACCAATCTTAGTATTATCTGCAAACTTGGCAACAAAACCATCTATTCCATCATCTAAATAGTTGATATATAGCATAAAAAGAAGCGGTCCCAACTCTGATCTCTGTGGAACACCACTGGTCACTGGCAGCCAACCAGAAAAGGATTGTTCTAGTCCCACTACTACGTCCTGTAATCAGTCAGTGCTCTAACCATACCTGTATAATACTGCGGGCTCTTAACTTGATAAACAGCCTTGTGTGGCACATTATCAAAGGCTTTCTGGAAGTCCATATATACAGCATCCCCTTTATCTATCCTACTTGCAGTCTCCTGAAAGAATTCCAACAGGTTTGTCAGGCAAGATTTTTCCTTAAGGAAACCATGCTGATTTTGTCCTATTGTGTCCTGTGTCACCAAATACTCCATAACCTCATCCTTAACAATTGAGTCCAACATCTTCCTAAACACTGAGGTCAGGCTAACTGGTCTATAATTCCTTTCTGCAGCCTTCCTTCATTAAAGAGTGGAGTGATGTTTGCAATTTTCCAGTGTTCTGGCACCATGCCAGTGGCTTTTGAAAGATCATTTCTAATCCCTCCACAATCTCTACTGCTGCCTTTTTCAGAACCCTAGGGTGCAGTTCCTCTGGATGTTTTCCCTTTTTTGAGCATCTTCTCCCGTAACTGCCCACAAGAATGTTGGTCTCCCTTGGGTTTGGGTGCAACCCATCACTTTTGTACAGATTAGTGGTCACCAACCTTTTTAAGCCCAAGATCCCCTACCTCGGAAAGGCAAGATCGACCTCAGATCAATTAGTTACACGTGTGTGCGCCGGGGCAGAAAAGGCCGGAAGTAAAACCCCACAACGTGGAAGTAGAAATAATGTATAAACACCAGGGGTACCCACCCTTTTATTGCACCGCGGACTGGTTTAATATTGACAATATTCTTGCGGACCGGCTGACGGGGGGGGGAGGCGGGGGGGGATGTGTTAAACAGGACGGGAATACAGCGATACTTGAAACAGGTTCCTTATGTCCAGTCTATTTCACAGTTTAGTTTTCACAGCTCTCGGCACTTGGCTTCTGTCCCGCTTGCTCATGTTTTTTCCACTCACAAAACTGAACGGGTTTGTCTTGTAAGTGCAGGGTGCTTGGACTTAGGGTACCGAAGCAATTTTGAGGGCTTCATTGCCTCATTAGACAGCCTCTAGGGCCGGAGGTCCCCTTACCGGGGCCACGGTGATGGCAGTCCAGAGTGAGAGAGCGAGGAGTGCGACAGGGCGCCTCTCCCCCGGTGTAGGATCTATCAGCCAAAAAATGTTTGCTTCAGTAGATCGCAGCGAGGTAGCTGCTCTGCTACTTACAAACCCCTGAGCCCGAATTAGGTCGTCTGCTAAACAGGTTTTTGAGGCGGCCTGGCGCCCATCAGTCCACGCTCCAGGCCGCGTGAGGCCAACCAGTGATCCCTGGCACGAGGGTATCACTGCGTTTAGGCGACCGATGACCTCACGTGCGTTCAAGTTCAACAGTGGGCATGACGGAATGAGAAAAGGTGCAGCTGACTCGTATTGTTTCCTTGTGACCCGGTGGTTGGGGACCACTGAAGTACATTGTGTAGTGCGGGGGAGCTACATGCATGCACACTGGGTAGAAAGAACGGAACTAAAACCCCGCAACCCGGAAACAATCTCAACAGTATTTGTGTATTTTTCATTTTTCCCGGGATCTACTGGGAAAGTCTCAAAGATCGACCAGTCGATCGCGATCATCGGGTTGACGACCACTAGTACAGATCATACCTCCCCCAGATGAGAGCCCAATGATCCAAGAACCTGAAGCCCTGCTACCTGCACAGCTTCTCAACTGTAAATTAATCTGTCAATCACTGTGCATGGCATGCCAGCATCCAGAAATTACTACCCTGGATTTTCTGCTTATCAGTTTTCTGCCTAGCTCTCTCAATTCTCTTTTCAGGACCTCTTTGCTATTCCTTCATGTGTCATTGGTACAAATATGTACCAAGACATCTAGCTGCTCTCCCTCCCCTTTAAATGCTGTGAACGTGATGCGAGATGTCCCTGACCCTGGCACTTGGGTGGTAACATACTATTCCAGTGTCTGGTGTCCCATTCACAGCCACAGACTCACTCAGTGCCAGTAACCTGGTCTCCATAACAGTATCCAAAATCAGTGAGGCCCCCCTTCTAAATTCCAGCAAGTGCAGGCCCAGAGCCCACAGATACTCCTCATATGATTAGCCTTTCAGTTTCAGAATCATTTTTGTTAACTTCCTCTGTTCCTGCTCCAGTGCTCGCACGTCCTTTCTCAGATAAGGAGCCTGAAACTGCTCACAATACTCCAGCTGAGGCCTCAGCATACATACTTACTTTACTCTCCTGATTAACCTGTACGTCCCTTGATTCTTCATGTATGTAAAATGGTGCCTGCATTTTAATTATCCAATCAAACAACCTCCTTTGTGGGGTTTTTTAAAAAGGTTTTAGCTCGAAGTCCCCAAGTTCAGAGTATTCAGTGGTGGCTTCTACACTTCTGTCTGTGTTGGGACACGTGTGGTTGTTCAATGCCTATGATCCCAAGCAATTCTTTGACTTTGAAGCAGCACTGTGTGATTATCCTGCACAATAGGAGCTGCTGGTCATTGAGAGACTTGATACCTTTACCCCTACCCTTGCCAAATACTACTTGTTGCATTTCATGAGCCAGGCGCACAGGGATGTATCTGTGCACCAGCTCTTCTGTCATCAAATAATAATTGCGGTCAAGAATCCTCCTGTCAGCTTGCTTAAGTTGACTGTTATCCATCTGCAAACAGCGGCCCTTGTAGTGATCGTTTTTGGAGCACTTCACCACCTTTGGATTTCTGAGTGGACAATACACTGCCTCACTTTTTTAACTTTGTGTTATGCACTAATTTTAATTTTTAAAAATGTATTTCTCATTGTAATGTACTGTACTGCTGCTGCAAAGTGAAATATCACAACATATGCCAGTGTTATTAAACCTGATTTTGAATGTCTTCGTGCACTAACTTACTAGTTAAGTGCTCCTTCCCTGAACTCTACTTAGTTTCCATATTGAGATGCTCTTCTTTGAAGATGCCCTTAATAACCATCCTTTATACATGTCTGTATTTTGGTTCAATTACTTATTTCCAAAGGAAAATATCCAATGGTGCATTCTGTGCATGTACTCCCAAAATACTGCCAAATTTTTGCATAGTCCATCTATGAAGGTAAAGATTTAAAGTCTTCCCAAGATCATCTTTCATGACACAAGTGCAAAAGTGTTTCTACCTAGCATGTAGTTGATCTCTGTCAGCTCTCTGGTGTTAAGGATTGAATAATGGAGCAGGCAAGAGAGGGTGAATGGTTTACCTTTATACTTTAAATATTTTCAAACAATTTTGAAATGAACTTTTGAAATCAGAATGAGGTGTATTATTGCAAGAGTTTATTCTCCCGGTGACTGGTTTCCTCCAGGTGCTCCAATTTCCCCCCAGTGGTGTACAGGTCAGTAGGTTAATTGGTCAATGCTGGCTTGTTGAACTGGAAGGGCTAATTCTGCATCTCTAAATAAAATTATTTATCTCAATGAATCTTGTTCTTTTGTGACAGCAGTACAATTCAAAGAAATGTATTTTTATAAAATTAGTACTGCAAAAGGGGAGCAAAATAGTGACCTTTCAAAAGTCCGCTGTTTGGGGGGGGGGGGGGGGGTTGCTGTCTGTTGTGTGGGATGTCTTCAGGTTCCTGTGCCATCTCCCTGATAATAGTGATGAGAAGAGGGCATGTCCTGAGTAATGTAGGTCTTTAATGATGCCTTTTGCAGATGCTGGGGAGGCTAGTGCTTATGATGGAGCTGAGTTTGCAACCCTCTGCAGCTTTTTATGATCCTGTGCAGTGGCAGTCCAGTCAGAATTGGGTATTCTATCATATGTAGAATAGCCCTTGATTTGGACTTCTTTCTTTGACAGTTCACATTACCAGTGGTTGAGCTCTACTGTCAGATCCTTCATTCTTGCTGGCCTATGCATGTCCATACTCGCATCATTCTACAGATGCACAGTCGAGATTATCCTAATAAGTTGTATCATTGCAGGGTTTTGAAACTGCACTTTGGACAGGAAAGCTGTACAACGGGTAGTCAAAACTGGCTAACGTATCAGCAGCACCAGATGTATAATGTACAAGTATACAGAAAGGTGCTAGAAAAGGACTGGTAACATGAATGATCCCACCTACAGCTGTACTGCTTGTCCCACACCTATTCAGGAGGAGGTTGTGTAGCATCCACACCAGAACCACCAAACTCAAAACACTCGTTTTTACCAAGTAAAGCTGATCGACACTTCCCCCTGCTAAGCCACTCCACCATACCCCAACCACCACCACATCATTTCCTGACAGTCACCTTGTGTACAGACACTACATAGTGTCAGTTTATGAACGTATGATCAATCTATGAATAAGCTATCTTATGTATTTGTATTTATTGGTTCTTCAGCTTTTTTTTTGTGCTGCATTGGATCCAGCATAACAATCTTGAATGTTATCCCTGTGGGTCTCTACTGAAAATTACCATAAATTTGTCTACAACTTGTCTATACTAATTTGTTTCGATAAAAGATTGAAGTTAATTTTTTTCTGTCTGCAGTTGATTGGAATTACTGATGGCTATCTTTCACTGATGACGGATAGTGGTGAAATTCGTGAGGATCTTAAACTGGCAGAAGGCGATCTGGGCAAAGAAATCTTACAGAGATTTGAGGCTGGAGAAGATCTAATGGTAAAGTGATCTGAACATGTGTTAAAAGGATTTGTATGTGTACACAGGTTAATGCTGGTGACTAAACATGTTGGGTCATTCACAAAATAAGTGGTGTGCTCTTGAGCCTGAAAAGGACCTTTTATAACTATATAACAATTACAGCACGGAAACAGACCATCTCAGCCCTTCTAGTCCGTGCCGAATGCTTACTCTCACCTAGTCCCACTGACCTGCACACAGCCTATAACCCTCCATTCCTTTCCTGTCCATATACCTATCCAATTTTACTTTAAGTGACAATACCGAACCTGCATCTACCACTTCTACTGGAAGCTCTCACTCTCTGAGAGCTACCACTCTCTGAGTAAAGAAATTCCCCCTCGTGTTACCCCTAAACTTTTGCCCCCTAACTCTCAACTCATGTCCTCTTGTTTGAATCTCCCCTACTCTCAATGGAAAAAGCCTATCCACGTCAACTCTATCTATCCCCCTTGTAATTTTAAATACCTCTATCAAGTCCCCCCTCAACCTTCTACGCTCCAAAGAATTAAGACCTAACTTGTTCAATCTTTCCCTGTAACTTAGGTGCTGAAACCCAGGTAACATTCTAGTAAATCTTCTCTGTACTCTATTTTGTTGACATCTTTCCTATAATTCAGTGACCAGAACTGTACACAATACTCCAAATTCGGCCTTACCAGTGCCTTGTACAATTTTAACATTACATCCCAACTCCTATATTCAATGCTCTGATTTATAAAGGCCAGCATACCAAAAGCTTTTTTCACCACCCTATCCACATGAGATTCCACCTTCAGGGAACTATGCACCATTATTCCTAGATCACTCTGTTCCACTGCATTCTTCAATGCCCTACCATTTACCATGTACGTCCTATTTTGATCATTCCTACCAAAATGTAGCACCTCACACTTCTCAGCATTAAATTCCATCTGCCATCTTCCAGCCCACTCTTCTAACTGGCCTAAATCTCTCTGCAAGCTTTGAAAACCTACTTAATTATCCACAATGCCACCTATCTTAGTATCGTCTGCATACTTAACTAATCCAATTTACCACCCCATCATTTAGATTGTTATATAACAAACAACATTGGACCCAGTGCAGATCCCTGAGGCACACCACTAGTCGCTATAGGAACTTTTGTTCGATTCCATAACCAGCCACTGCTAATTGCTTTCTACGATGTTTTTCTATGAGTGGACATGGCTTGATTTGTGGACCAGTAGCAATGAATGCCGAGTGTGGAGGTGACAAGTGGTAATTGTGGGACAACATTCAGAAAGGTGTTGGTGCTTTTCCTGTAGGTCTAGAGTAGGTGGCGACAATGATCTGTTTTCAGTATCTGCAGGTAAAGTGACAATCTTAGTGATTCATGAGGCTCTTAAAGGACCATTTTAGAGGGATGCAAATACAATATCTTAGAGCGTCTAAATTTAGATTGCAGCTGAGGCTTCATTAAAAACTTGGAATATTGTGAGCAGTTTGGGGCCCCTTATCTAGGAAAGTATATGCTGGCTTTGGAGAGGGCCCAGGGGAGGTTTACAGAAATTATCGAGAAAGAAAGAGTTAACTTGTGAGGAGCGTTTGGCTCTGGGCCTGTACTCACTGAAGTTAAAAAGAATGAGTGGGGGATCTCATTGAAATCTACTGAATACTGAAAGGACTCCATACAATGGATATGCAGAGGATGTTCCCAATGGTGGGAGAGTCTAGGACCAGGCGACACACCAGGACCATAAGATAGAGGAGCAGAATTAGGCCGTTTGGCCCATCGAGTCTGCTTTGCCATTTTATTGGTTTTACCTCTCGGCCCCAATTTCCTGCCTTCTCTTGGTATTCCTTCATACCCTGACCAATGAAGAATCTATCAACCTCTGCCTTAAGTACACCCAAATGACATGGTCTCTACAGCCACCTTTGGTGTGGTAGTGAATTCCACAGGTTCACCACACTCTCTAAAGAAATTCATCCTCGTCTCCTTCATTCTGAGTTTGTTTTCCTCACTATAGGAAACATCTTCCCCATATTCAGTCAATCAAGGCCTTTCAACGTTCGATAGGTGTCAAGGAGGTCACTCCTTAATTGCCCAAAAGACTTATACTGCTTCTATCTGTCATGGTGTTCTGAAGTGCCATTAGCCATTCAGAACTGAATGGAGAAAGTTCAAAACAAGTTTGCTATTGCAGTATGTATTCACCTTGAGATTCATTTTCTGGTGGCTATTCACAGTAGAACCGTAAAACCAGAAAAAGACATAATAAAGTAAATGAACATTACTGAGAACTAGTTGTAGAATCCTTGAAAGTGAGTCCATAGCTTGTGTTCAGTGCTGAGTTGAGTGATGTTAACCACATTGGTTCAATAGCCTGATGGTGGCAGAGTAATAGCTTTCCTAAAGTGAGTGGTGTGTGTCCTGATCCTGTATCAGCACCGTGATGGGAGTAGTGAGAATAGGGCATGGGCTGGATGGAAGTAGTTTTGGGTGGTGAGTGAATTAAGCTGGTCCCTGTCTCATTCACCTTGCTGATGTACTTTTTTTCCTCCTTACTAGGTCACAGTTCAACAAGCCATGAGAGAGGAGGCTGCCGTTGCCATCAAGCCAATGGCCAAACAGTAAATGGGAAATCAGCAGCCAGTACTGACCACTCAGGCCAAACTCTTGGGATCTAAATTGGATTAATTATCGCCAAAGTAATGGCCTTCACAACACGACCTCATCTCCTTCAAATTATTTTCCCAATGATGCCGGACGGACGTGACCTTATTGCCCAGCCAGCTTCCCAGTGTTCACTGCGGGCCGATCGGCACTGTACTAAATCACGGCTCTTGGTGCTCCCAAATAAAAGCTTGATGTAACGTTTACTGGAGTTGGTCCTCTTTGTTAGTAGAGCTGACCTGTAGAATGAATTCAGACAGCCACTTGCCCTGTGATTCTCTGCCAATCTGCCTTGCTTTGAGGGTTTCTGTACCACAGGTTGAGCAGCTATCAGCAACCAAGATGTATTACCTCGGTTATAATCCCAGCGCTTCTCTTGAATTTTTTATTTAGGCTGCTCATCCTGTAAATTTCCATTATTACAATGCTGGCGCTTGTCCTGCCTCGGTGTTCCGATTGTTTTATATACAGGCGTTTTAAGAATGCTGATATGATTCTGGAGAGCAGGGGGTTGGGTGGGGATGTCATGCTGTGAAATCTCACTCGAGGCCTTTGTCACCCAGACTGCAATCACAAATATAATTAAAAAATAACTATTTGGTTGCTTATTTTATTGTATTTATCATGCGATGATATTAAAATGAGTGAAGCATTTTGCTGGAATTTGTCTCTGTGCCATGCATTTGATGTTGGATTTTATCCGCTTTTTACTTGATTTGTATATTTACAGATGTGGCACGGAATAGGCCCTTCCAGCCCTCTGAGCTGTGCTGCCCAGCCACCCACCCATTTAACCCTAGCTGATCAACTAACATACTAACTGTTACATCTTTGGACTGTGGGAGGAATGCAAAGCATCTGGAGGAAACTACGCATTTCTTAGAGGACACCGGAATTGACCTCCAAATTGCAACGTCCTGAGTTGTAATAGCATTGCGCAATATTGTGGTGCCCACGCATTGAATCATTAGGTTTGAACCTCTGATTTTATCAGACCTTTGTTTCCAGTATTGATGAGGTGGGGTTCATCAGAGGTGCATCAAAATTCAAATTTGACATGGAATTCCTTTTCATGCAGGCACTCTTAATAGATACAAAAAAAATGATAGAATCAATGAAAAAATACACACAAAGATGGACAAACAACCAATGTGCAAAAGAAGGCAAAGAAAAAAATTGAGAACATATGAGTTGTAGTCATTGAAAGATAGTCCATAGGTTGTGGAATTTCATTGTTGAGGTGAATGAAGTTAACCACACTTTCAAGAGCCTGATGGTTTTCGGGTAATAACTTCCTGAACCTGGTCTTGTGGGACATAAGACTCTTGTAGCTCCTTCACAATGGCATGGCCTGGATGGATGCTGCTTTCCTGCAACATCACTTGTGGATGACCTTATGGTGGGGTCAGTCCACTAAAAACAATCTATTCTTCAGTAAATGCAGATCTGAGCACTTAGCATTCTTTTGTTGTGTGCATAGGTCAGCAGGGTGTATTAAAAATGTGCCTCAGACAAGACTGCAACAATATAGGGAGATTTCCATCCATACTGACAGAATTAAATGATCACCAGTGCCTTGTACTCCAAGTTCATGCAACATTGAAAGTAAATTTATCAACATGCATGCACGTCACCATATACAACCCTGAGGTTCTTTGGCTTATAGACATTCACAGTACAGTGGATTTCTGGTTAATTTGGACACATCAGGACATTTTAACCCAATTAAATGGCTCACTCAGCTGAAGTTTCATGGAAAAGATGTTTTTAAAACAAATTGAGTAACTAAATGAAATACAGAACAAATTAGAACACTACCAATACTGCAATTTAGTAAAATTAATCGATGGAAGAATTCATCGGACTTGTTCCTTTCAAGTGAAGTGCAAATGCCTAGTACAGTACAGTTAATGGACTGCCTTCATACAATGCTTTTGTTGATTAATACCTTCATAATCTTTGTAGTTCCTAACCTGTTTAAGTAGCAAAATTGTTTCACTTTCTGCCATTTCTGGCATATCCATGCTTGAAAATGCAGTGGGCAAAACAGTTTTGAATTGTCTTACTGCTTATTGCCAACTGTCAGTGACAAACATTGCTCCTTTTTGATCACAAGCAAGTACAACTAATGCTATTTAAAAATAATTTGCTTGAAGCAGTGTAGTGCCTAGCATCCATTTTACTGATGCTGTTTGCATGTCTCCTGTCTCAATTAAGCAGCATAATGTCTCAAATAAGTGAAGGGAATCCAGGCTAACGAGAAAATCTGCAGATGCTGGAAATCTGAGCCACACACAAAATGCTGACCTCAGCTGTACTTTTTTTCCATAGATGCTGCCTGGCCTGTTGAGTTCCTCCAGTATTCTGTTTTGTGTGCTCGGAATCCGGGCTATTTTACTTGATTAAGTTTTATTCTTGAAACAAACAGCTACCCCGATTAACTGATGGCCCAATTAACAGGAATTCATGCAAAGAAAGAATAGAATTTGTAAAAAAAAGACGGAGAAACAGCTAGTGTACAAGACAGCAAACAAAATAAACAAATGAGAGTGTTGAATGTGGGTTTGATTGTAGGTATGTGGGAGGGGTATTGAGCACTGTGGTCTTGGTGCAGGTCAATGAGACTAGGCAGAATAATTTGGCACAGACTAGAAAGGTCAAAGGGCCTGTTTATGTGCTCCAGTCTTCTATAACTCCATGAACTTTGTTCTCCACCTCTATCTGACTTGTGCTCTGTCCAAGAGTTTTGGGCTGGTAGGGTATGCCACAAACTGCTGGAGATTGTGCTACAAGAGATTTGTGCTGGTTAGGTACTCTACAAACCTCACTGGAGATTGCGCTGCATGAGGTTTGCGTTAATTGTGTATCCGCAAACATTGCTGGAGATTGCGCTATGATATGTTTGTGTTTGGGTGTCTGCAAACCATGCTGGAGATTGTACTGCGAGCTTTGCCAAGCAAATGAAAAAATATACACAAAGACTGACAAATAGCCAATGTGCAAAAGTAGTCAAAGTGTAAGAATACAAAAAAACCACTGATAATAAATAAATAATACTGAGAACACGAGTTGTAGAGTCCTTAAAAGTGAGTGAGTAAATGTGGACACGAAATCTGCAGATGCTGGAAATTCAAGCAACACATACAAAATGCTGGTGGAATGCAGCAGGCCAGGCAGCATCTATAGGAAGAAGCACTGTTGATGTTAAGGGCCAAGACCCTTCGTCAGGACTAACTGAAAGAACAACACCTTATATTCTGCCTGGGTAGCCTCCAACCTGATGGCATGAACATTGATTTCTCTACTTCCATTAATGCCCCTCTTACCCCATCCCTTATTTATGCATTTATTATCTTCCCCCCCCCCCGCCTTTTCCCCTCTTTGTCCCTCTCACAATCACGCCTTGCCTGCTCTCTAACTCCCTCTGGTGATCCCCTCCCCCTTTCTTTCTCCCTTGGCCTCCTGTCTCATCCTTTCCCTTCTCCAGCTCTGTATCCCTTTTGCCAATCAACTTACACGCTCTTGGCTTCATCCCTCTCCCTCCGGTCTTCTATCATTTCGGATCTCCCCCTCCCACATTCAAATCTCTTACTATCTTTTCTTACTATATGTTTCTTATTGTAATTTATAGCTTTTTATTATTGTGTCTTGCAATGTACTGCTGTCGCAAATTAACAAATTTCATGACAGATATCAGTGATGTTAAACCTGATTCTGGTACGTCCTTGGACTGTGGAAGGAAGCCAGAGCATTTGGGGGAAATGTACTCGGCCATGGGGAGAATGTAAAAACGCTTTACTATGGTGCCAGAATTGAACTACGAACTCTAAAGCCCAAGCTGTAATAGTGTCACACTAACTGCATCCTATCCATGTCTATCCCGTCTAGGCCTAAGGACCTTAAATACTTAAATCACTTTGCCTCTCCTTTAAGCGGCTGCTGATACAGGAATTCAAATGACCAAATCTTCCTCAAGACAGTTTGCCCTTCCAGGTTTTAATCATGTGAACATTTTATGAACTACCTCCAGTACTGTATATTTAAACAAAAATACTGTTTCTGTGTGGATGATTTAACATTGTTCAAGATTAAGTTCTTTTCCAGAATCCAGGGTACTGTTCATGGATTTGTTCAAAAATCTAATGATGGACGGGAAGAAGCTGTTCCTTAAACATTGATTGTCTCCAGGCTCCTGTCTCTCTTCCTCGATGGTAGGGCATGTCCTGCGTAATTAGGGTCCTTAATGATGGATGCCACCATTTTGAAGATGTCCTGGATACCGGGGAGCTGGTTGAGTTTGTAACCCTCTGCAGCTGTTTCTGATGCTGTCCAGTGGCCCCTCCATACCAGTGATGCAACCAATCAGAATGCTGTCCATGGTATAGCAGTAGAAATTTGCTAGTCTTTGGTGACATGCCAAATCTCCTCAAAGTCCCAACGAAATATAGCTGCTGATGTGACTTTTTGTAATTGCATCAATATGTTGGTTCCAGAATAGATCCTCAGAGATTTTGACACCCAGGAACTTGAAACTGCTCACCCTTTCCACTTCTGCTCCTTCGATGAGGACTGGTGTGTGTTCCTTTGTCTTCTCCTTCCTGAAGTCCATAATCATTTCCTTGTTGTCATTGTAACAACGCCCAACAAGCTGATTTATCTCACTTCCATAAGTTCTCATTCACTGAGGACTCTATTGGTTGGGTCAACCATGGATGTTGTGTCCCAGCTGTCTAGATACACAAACCAGGGCAGTACGATTTGGAGAGCAAGCTGTGCGTGGGCCACAGGCTCTCCCTCTCCACAAACTGATGAACCCAAAGGAACGGCGTAGACCGATGCAGTTTGGCAGCAGTTTCGTCGATGGTGCTGCCAGTCAATGTTGAACTCAACATAGGACTGCCTCAGGGACTCCAGCCCTGGACTTTTCCTCAGGTCTACTCCGAAACCTTCCCTGTGAGTGGGTATAGTCACAAGGCAGCACAGGTTTGAGATCAGAGTTTTCCTTCTTCTAGATGAGCTGCCAACTCATGACCCCCATCTGCCAGTAACCCACCTTCGCCCTTTTCTCCGTCAGCAGAAACGTTTCTGCCGGGCTTAGTAGTAAGCCACATGTGAGGGCCTGGAGATAGACTTGGTTGTCAGAGGCTATTTGAGGTGCACGCCATTGCCTAGTCTCTTTCACAAGACTTGCTGACATCCCCATGAAGCCTCCTAAGTCACTTTTCCATCTGGTTCTGTATCAGTGAAGCTGTGACCTGTTCACGCAGAATGTTTGCAATCCTGCGATATCCCATTAGTCATAGCCTGCCATCTGTTTATTTTCCCTTGATGTTCTATCCAACAAGCAATTCTCACTCCATGTCACGACCTCAATCCCAATTCCACGTGCCCTAATCTTGTTGACCAACCTCTCATACAGCATTACAGTATAAAAACAGACCAGCTGGCCCATCCAGTACAAGTCAAGCTATTATTCTGCTTAGTCCCACTGATCTGCAGCCATGCCACAGCCCTCAATACCCTTCCTGTCCGTGTACTCATCCAAATTTCTCTGAAATGTTGGAGTTGAACCACTTGCGCTGGCAGCTTGTTTCACACTTCTCACCAGAGTGAAGGAGTTCCTCCTCCTGTTCCCCTGAAACATTTCAGCATGCAGACAAAATTCACAAGCATATTGTCAGGATTTGAAGACCTGAGTTATAGGGAACGAACATAGAGCAGTACGGCACAGGAACAAGCCCTTGACTCAATGTTCTGGTGAGCCAACTAAAGTAATCCCTTCTGCCTACACAATGTCCATATCCTTCCATTTCCCTCACATTTATGTGCTTATCTAAACATCTCTTAAAAGTTTCTAACATATCTGCCTCTACCACCTCCCCAACCTGCACATTCCACACACCCACCACTCTCTGTGTAAAAAACCTGTCCCTCACATCTCCTTTGAAATTACCCCCTCTCACCTTAATGCCCTCCTTGGTTGAAAAGTTGAATAGGCTGTGGTTTATTCCCTGGAGTATAGGAGAATGAGGGGAAATTTGATACAAAATTAAGATGGCCGTAAATGCAAGTGGGCTTTCTCCACTGAGGCTGAGTGAAAATACAACCAATGGTTATGGGTTAAGGGTGAAAGCTGAAAAGTTTAAGAGAGAACTTCTTCACTCAGAGTGGTGAGAGTGTGGAACGAGCTGCCAGGGAGTGAGGATTTCATTTCAACATTTAAGATAAATTTGGATCAGTACATGGATAGGAGGGGTGTGGAGGACTTTGGTCATGTGTGGGTTGCTGGAACAAGGTAAGGATTAGATGGACCAAATGAGCTTTTTTTTTCTGGCTGTAGTGCTCTTATGGCTAAATATAATTGTAGAGTGAAACACGTCTTTCACCTGAAACATGAGAAAATCTTCAGATCCTGAGAATCCCAAGCAACACACATAATGCTGGAGGAACTAAGAAGGTCAGGCTGCATCTCCGGAAATGAAGAAACTCTGGATATTTTAGACAGAGACCCTTCATCAGGACTGGATAGGAGGGAACTAAGTATGTGATGGGTGAAACCAGGAGAGGGGGAAGTAAAGATCTGGGAAGTTGAATGGTGAAAGAGATACAGGGATAAAGGAGTGGAGACCATTGAATGGAAGGGAGAAGAGCACCAGACAGAGGTGACAGGCAGGTAAGGAGATGAGTGAGAAATAGGTATGGGGTATGGTGAAGTGGGGGGGGGGGGGGGCAATTACCGGAAGTTAGAGAAATTGAACGGAATATACTTCTAACTCCTCTTCTGCACCTTCTTATTCCGACTTCCCTCCTTTCCAGTCCTGCCAAAGTGTTTCGGCCCGAAAAGTCGACTGTTTATTCTTTGCATAGACACTCCCCCAACACTTCCCGTGTTGCTTTGTATCTGAAACACGTGGCAGCGGCTGGCCTTACGCACGTGACGCGGTCCAGCTTCCCGGGCCGGCACGAACTTGGAGGGGCGTGGCCGGCGCGCTGACGTCATCACGCTGGCCATGGCCTATAAAAAGGAGAGGCGCGGGCTCCCGTTCCTTTTAGTAGCCGGGGTTCGGTGAGCGATGGCGCCGGTAGGTGAAGAAGGCCGAGCCCGAGGGCCAGGACTCTGGAGCATGGGGATGCCTGTGGAGATAGGAATGTGCGATTTAGCACCAAGTTCCCATGAATAAGCCGGGCGGAAAGCCGTTCGGCCCCTCCGCCATGTGCTGTCCGGCATTACACCATTTACCTGGCAAAATTGGCAGGGCCATCGATCTTTCGTCCCGTGCTGGTCTACCTACCCGTCCCCATCTCGTAGTCCCATGTGTGTGTATACCTGAGGGATCTCCCACCTCGGCTGCCTGTGTGGTGTGAGGGATCTCCAAACTAGGTTTGTGGGGAATCCTGCTCCCAGCCAGTGTGTGTAGTGAGGGATCTCCCACTGGGGTGTGTATGATGTAGGGATCACTGGTCTTGGTGTGTGTGTATGGTGTGAGGGATCTCCCACATGGTCAGAGTGTTGTGTGAAGGATCTCCCACCTGGGTTATGTGGATAACCCACTGGGGCTGAGTGAGTAATGTGAGGGACCTGCCTGTACTATGTATCATGTGAGGAATCTCCAGACTCTGCTGTGTGTGTGGTGTGAGGAATCTCCCATCTGGACATTGTGATGTGAGGGATCTTCCACCCGGGCAGTGTGTGGGTGGTATGAGGAATCTCCTGCCTGGGCATTGTGTGGTGTTAGCAATGTCCTGACTGGGCTGTCTAAGTTGGGTAGTATGTGTTAACATGTATGTACCTTGCTAATAAAATTGCTTGAACTTTGAACTATTCCTGCCTGCCCCTATTACGGTCTGCCAATAACCAACTTACTACTTGGAGAGTTTTTAGCTGTTTTGCCCCATACTAAGAAAGTATGTGCTGGCATTGGAGAGGGTCTAGAGGAGGCTCACAAGAATGATTCCCGGAATGAAAGGGCTAACATATTAGGAGTGTTTGACACTAGGCATGCGCTCACTGGGCTTTAGAAGAATGAGGGGAAAATCTCATTGAAACTTAACAGATATTGAAAGGCCTAGGTAGAGTTTCTTGTAGTAGGGAAGTCTAGGACCAGAGGGCACAACTCCGGTATCCATTCAGAACAGATGAGAAATTTCTTAAGCCAGAGGGTGCTTAATCTGGAATTCATTGCCACAGACGAAGTTGAGGCCTGGTCACTGGGTATACTTAAGTGGAGGTTGATTAGTTGGCATCAAAAGCGGGAGAATGGGGTAATAAATCAGCCATGATTGAATGGCAGAGCACACTTGACGGGCAGAATAGAAAATTATCCTCTTGTGTCTTATGGCACTGCGCCTCAAGCACAGAAATGTATCCCCTGAGGAAGGACCATGCTGTCTGGGAGGGCGCGGAACACATATCGGCTGCCTGTGCTGTGGGGGTTGTTGAGATTGATGTCCATCAGGGCCTGATTGTTCGAATTTCATCTCCCGGCAGAAAACAAGACTTGCGTTTGAGGGGAAGAGGAGGCCGGTCTGGCAATTCACCCTGAACATCTCCAATCCAGTGGAAGATGGTATCCTTGACTCGGCCAACTTTGTATGTACTTCAAATATCACCAGCGTGTGTTGTGGAATCTGTTAACTTAGCAGTAGTTCAATGCAATACATGATAATATAGATAATATAAGTAGATCAATTAATATATATATTTTTAAAATAGTGCAGAAATAGAAGTAATATATATTTCTTAAAAAGTGAGGTTGTGTTCATGGGTTCAATGTCCATTTAGGAATTGTATGGCAGAGGGCAACAAGCTGTTCCTGAATCGTTGAGAATGTGCCCTCAGGTTTCTGTACCTCCATCCTGATGGTAACAATGAGAAGAAGGTATCCTTAATAATGGATGTCGCCTTTCTGAGGCACCGCTCATTGAAGATGTCTTGGAATCTATGAGACTAGTATCCAAGATGGAGCTGACTGATATTACAACTTTATAGCTCTTTTCGCCAGTTGGTTAGCATGTTTTCAGAGTCCTACCAGGTATTCCATCAGGGCCTGTCACCTTGTGAGGGCTCATCACCATCGTCGTCCGGTCACATCTGGAATTTCCAGTTGGCGGACGATTTCCCTCCACGCTGCTCCGTCCCAACGCATACACATCCGGCCACATTGTTCTTTGCCTTCCTCCACCTTTCCATAAGACCCTAATGGGTGTTGTCTACAGGCCACCAAACAGTAGCATGGATATTGGGTGCAAGTTGAATAGGGAATTAACATTGGCATGTGGCAAAGGTAATGTCGCAGTAGTTACGGGGGATTTCAACATACAGGTGAACTGGGAGAATCAGGTTGGTGCTGGACCCCAGGATAGGGAGTTTGTAGAGTGCCTACGGGATGCATTCTTGGAACAGATTGTACGAGAGCTGACCAGGGACAAGGCTATTCTGGATTTAGTGTTATGTAATGAACAGGATTTGATAAGCGAACTTGAAGTAAAGGAGCCATTAGGAGGTAGTAACCATAATATGATGTTTTTATCTGCAATTTGAGAAGGATAAGGGCAGATCGGAGGTGTCAGTGTTGCAGTTGAACAAAGGAGACTATGGAGCCATGAGGGAGGAGCTGGCCAAAGTTAAATGATAGATAGATAGATAGATAGATACTTTATTCATCCCCATGGGGAAATTCAACTTTTTTTCCAATGTCCCATACACTTGTTGTAGCAAAACTACTTACATACAATACTTAACTCAGTAAAAAAAATATATGCATCTAAATCACTATCTCAAAAAGCATTAATAATAGCTTTTAAAAAGTTCTTAAGTCCTGGCGGTAGAATTGTAAAGCCTAATGGCATTGGGGAGTATTGACCTCTTCATCCTGTCTGAGGAGCATTGCATCGATAGTAACCTGTCGCTGAAACTGCTTCTCTGTCTCTGGATGGTGCTATGTAGAGGATGTTCAGAGTTATCCATAATTGACCGTAGCCTACTCAGCGCCCTTCGCTCAGCTACCGATGTTAAACTCTCCAGTACTTTGCCCACGACAGAGCCCGCCTTCCTTACCAGCTTATTAAGACGTGAGGCGTCCCTCTTCTTAATGCTTCCTCCCCAACACGCCACCACAAAGAAGAGGGCGCTCTTCACAACTGACCTATAGAACATCTTCAGCATCTCACTACAGACATTGAATGACGCCAACCTTCTTAGGAAGTACAGTCGACTCTGTGCCTTCCTGCACAAGGCATCTGTGTTGGCAGTCCAGATATATATCCTAGCAGAAAAGACAGTGGAACAGCAATGGCAGGTATTCTTGGGAATAATTCACAAGGTGCAAAATCAGTTCATCCCCCGGAGAAGGAAGGATTCAAAGGGGGGAAAGGGGCCACAGTGGTTGACAAAGGAAGTCAGAGATTGCATAGCATTAAAAAAAAAGGAAGTATGACAGAGCTAAGGTGAGTGGGAGGACAGATGATTGGGAATTTTTTAAGGAACAACAGAACTTAACTAAAAAGGCAATACGGGGAGAAAAAATGAGGTACGAATGCAAGCTAGCCAGGAATATAAAAGAGGATAGCAAAAGCTTTTTTAGGTATGTGAAGAGAAAGAAGATAGTTAAGAACAATGTTGGGCCCTTGAAGAATGAATTGGGTGAAATTGTTATGGGAAACAGAGAAATGGCAGAAGAATTTAATAAGTACTTTAGATCTGTCTTCACTAGGGAAGACACAAGCAATCTCCCAGATGTATGGATGGGCCAAGGACATAGGGTAACAGAAGAAATGAAACAGATTGACATCAGGAAGGAAACGGTGATGAGAAGACTGATGGGACTGAAGGCTGACAAATCCCCAGGTCCAGATGGTTTGCATCCTAGGGTACTAAAGGAGGTGGCTCTGGAAATTGCGGATGCATTGGTAATCATTTTCCAATGTTCCTTAGATTCAGGATCAGTTCCTGAGGATTGGAGAATGGCTAATGTTATCCCACTTTTTAAGAAAGGAGGGAGGGAGAAAACAGAACTATCGTCCTGTCAGCCTAACATCAGTAGTGGGGAAGATGCTAGAGTCCATTATTAAAGATGAAATAGTGGCATATCTAGATAGCAGTGATAGGATTGGGCCGAGCCAGCATGGATTTTCCAAGGGCAAATCATGCTTGACTAATCTATTGGGAGTTTTTCGAGGATGTAACCAGGAAGTTAGACAAGGGAGATCCAGTGGATGTAGTGTACCTCGATTTTCAGAAGGCATTTGATAAGGTCCCACATAGGAGATTGAGATTGGTGGGTAAAATCAGAGCTCATGGCATTGGGGGGAAGATATTGACATGGATAGAAAACTGGTTGGCAGATAGAAAGCAAAGGGTAACGGTGAATGGGTGTTTCTCGGAATGGCAGGTGGTGACTAGTGGGGTGCCACGGCTCGGTATTGGGACCACAGCTGTTTACGATTTACATCAACGATTTAGATGAAGGCATTGAGAATAACATCAGCAAGTTTGCTGATGATACTAAGCTGGATGGCAGTGTGACATGTGATGAGGATGTTAGGAGAATTCAGGATGACTTGGATAGGCTGGGTGAGTGGGCAGATACTTGGCAGATGACGTTTAATGTGAATAAGTGAGGTTATCCACTTTGGGAGTAAGAACAGGAAGGCAGATTATTATCTGAACGGTGTAGAGTTAGGTAAGGGAGAAATACAAAGAGATCTTGGAGTCCTTGTTCATCAGTCACTGAAGGTGAATGAGCAAGTGAAGAAGGTTAATGCAATGTTGTCTTTTATTACAAAGGGAATTGAGTACAAGAGCAAGGAAATCCTTCTGCATTTGTACAGGGCCCTGGTGAGACCACACCTGGAGTATTGTGTACAGTTTGGTCTCCAGGGTTAAAGAAGGACATCCTGGCTGTAGAAGTGCAGCATAGATTCACAAGGTTAATTCCTGGGATGTCCAGACTGTCTTACGCAGAGAGGTTAGAGAGACTGGGCTTGTACACGCTGGAATTAAGGAGATTGAGAGGGGATCTGATTGCAACATATAAGATTATTAAGGGATTGGACAAGATAGAGGCAGAAAGTATGTTCCAGATGCTGGGAGAGTCCAGTACCAGAGGGCATGGTTTGAGAATAAGAGGTAGGTCATTTAGGACAGAGTTAGGGAAAAACTTCTCCCAGAGAGTTGTGGGGGTCTGGAATGCACTGCCTCGGAAGGCAGTGGAGGCCAATTCTCTGTATGCTTTCAAGAAGGAGCTAGATAGGTATCTTATGGATAGGGGAATCAAGGGATATGGGGACAAGGCAGGAACCGGGTATTGATAGTAGATGATCAGCCTTGATCTCAGAATGGTGCTGCAGGCTCGAAGGGCCGAATGGTCTACTTCTGCACCTATTGTCTATTGTATTAACATAGATTTGAAAGTTATATTAAAGTTGGTAATGTCTCGTGTCATGAAGCTCCCATGGCTTCATGTTGTTCTGATCGGGGTGACGTATGGCAACATAATTTCAAAATTATATTTACATGATATAGACGATAATTCCACCTGTGCGACAGCAAAGGCTGTGCTCAGTGCATGGGGAGGATGTACAAGTTCCTTACAGAGGATGAACTCTGAACTCTGATGCCCCAAGCTGAAATAGCATCATGCTATATGCTACGCTACCGTGCTGTTTCTTGTATTTTCTGTAAATGCCCACAAGAAAATGACTCTCAGGGTGGCATCTGGTGAATTACGTACTTGGATAATTTATTTTGAACTGTTGAGTGGGTGCTGGAATTTGCTTATCCCTTCCCCAGGAAATGGGTATGTAAGAAATGTGTAATGGGTTGCGGAATTTAATCTGGCTTTCAGTTCGATCTTCCAGTGGCTTTCCTAACTGCCTGTTCTGACTAGGGTTACTGTCCCTAGTTGTGCCTAGGGTTCCTTCCCTAGTGTCCCACACATTTGTTTTACTGACAGGAGCAGTTCCTGAGGGAGAAGGTGAAGGTCGGAGGGAAGGCTGGGAATCTGGGCAACATCGTGCAGATTGAACGCTTCCGGAACAAGATTACCGTCACCTCGGCCAAACAGTTCTCCAAGAGGTGAGCATATGTCACAGTCTGCCCTCCAGGATTTGTGTTGGATTAGCCACTAGTCCTTAACCCTAATCTCTCTTCACCCTGTTAACCTTTGACTAATCAAGAACCTATCAACATCTGCTTTAAAATATTCAAAGACTTGGCCTCCACAGCTGCCTGTTGCAATGAATTCCACAGATCCCCCACCTCTGGCTAAAGAAATTCCATCGCATCTCTGTTCATCCCTCTATTCTGTGCCCTCTGGTCTTACTCCAGCATCATTGGAAACATCCTCTCCACAAGATCCCTTACACCTTTTCTACCTATCACCCCCTTTGTACCTCTTCCCCCACCCACCGTCCACTTCACCTGCTCTGCTGTATCTCTAAATAAGGTACACTGAGGTGGTACTAAAGGAAAACCACGAGAGGTTGTGCAGATGAGTAACACGCGCTGGAGGAATTCAGCAGTTAGGCATTTGTGGAAATGAATTGTCGAGCCCCTTCAGGACTGGAAAGGAAGGTGGAAGAAGTCAGAATAAAAAGGTGGGGGGGGGTAAGTTAGAAGGTGGTAGATAAGTAGGGGAGGGGGATGAAGTGAGAAGTTGGGAGGTGACAGGTGGAAAAGGCAAATGGCTGGAGAAGAAGGAATCTTAACAGGAGTGGAAAAAGGGAGGGAGGAGGGGCACCTGGGTAGGTGAGGAGATGAGGTAAGTGAGGAGTAAAAGAAGGGGGGGGAAGCTGTCGGAGAGAGAGAGGATTCTAATTAAAGTGGTTGGCCCCCAGGAAATTCTGTTTGTTGTGAATGTAGCAGAGGTGCTGGACAAAGTGACCCCCAGTCTACGTTGAGTCTTACCGATGTAGAGGAGGCCGCATTGGGAGCACTGGATTCGGGAGGTGACCCAAACAGATTTGCAGGTGAAGTGTTGGAGAATCTAGTTACAGTGCATGCAGACAAAGTGCAAGGGTGGAAGTGAGGCTAGGTTATCGCCACACGTACTGAATACAGTGAGGCATTGTGTTGTATACTGATCATCTGATCACGTCAGTGCAGGAAGGAGTACGTGGCAAAGAACATAACTCAGAGTAGCACGTGACAGAATAGGTTGGCAGTGATAATAATTCTCCCACTAACTTTGCCCCTTGCCCGGCTAGTCACTCCTCATTCTGTCCCTGGTCTAGTTTCCCCAGTAGTTCACGCACTTTACCCTCCTGTTCTGCAGTTCTTGGGGAATATACCATTTACACCCCAACAGTAATACAGTCGCTAGCTTGGCTAATCAGAACAACCCCTTCAATTAATGTGCTATATTGGTTTATAACCCATGAAAATAAGGATTCTAGGCCTGGGCATTCCAGTTTCATTTATTTTAACTCAGGCTGTTACATTGGTTTATAGACAGCACAATGGCCCCAAAAGGCCTAGGGACAGTTTGGGGCATCCTAAGATAATGCCCAGTTAGTGGGAGCAGGCACCCTACACCCTATACAGGCAGATTTAAACCCTCATTTTGGCTTTGCTGGGAGGTGTGGGGGTTGGATTTGACGGTTGGTGAATGGTTAACGACAAAGGGAATTATGCAGAAAGCCTCTGTATTTCTGTAGATGTTCATTTTCATTTGTCTATTTGTAAATACTTTTTTAACTTTGGGCCACTTTTGCTTTTTGCCCAACCGGCACTGATCTGCTGTTGTGTTTTCCAGCTGGTGACTCATGCTTACCCCCACCTGATAGCAACATTATTATCCATATGATAATTCCATCACTTCAGTGCATTAAGCTAGTACAGGGGAAAATAACAATTCAGAATAAAGTGTAGCAGAGAAAATGCAGTGTAGGCAGAAAATAAGGCGTGAGATCATAATCAGGTAGATTCATCTTCCCGTACTAGAGGACTGTTCCTCGTTCAGAGCTCGAGCTTATTGGATAGGAAGTCCCTTCAAGAACTGTCAGAATCTGTTCCTGAGTCTGGTGTACCTGTTCTCAAATCACTATCTTCTGCCTCAAAGAATGTCCTTGATTATGTATTTATTTAGAAATACAGCACGGTAACAGCCCGCACCTCCCAATTACACCCATGTGACCAGTTAACCTACTACTAACCAGTATGTCTTCGTACTGTGGGAGGAAACTGGAGCACTCGGAGGAAAGTCATGCTGTCACAGGGAGAACGTACAAACTTCTTACAGACTGCAGCGGGAATTGCTGGCGCTGTAGGAACTTCAGACTAACCACGATGGTTATGTCAGCTGTTTTTCTGAGGCAGCAGGAAGTGTAGATGGAGTCATTGGAGGTGAGGGTGGTTTCCATGATTGACTGGGCTGTGTCTCTCTCATGCTTCAGGTACCTGAAATACCTGACGAAAAAGTACCTGAAAAAGAACAATCTACGCGACTGGCTGCGGGTGGTTGCCTCTGACAAGGAGAGCTACGAGCTGCGCTATTTCCAGATCAGCCAGGAGGAAGAGGAGTCTGACGCAGAGGACTGAAGAGCTGGGAACAGCAGACACAGAAGTGTGTCCTTTTCAATGAACTCTCTTTAACTTATTAATAAAACATCACAGACTGAAAGACCACTTTGCAGAAAACGTGTTCTTTCATTTTCCAGATTAGAAACCATTGAGAACTTGAGTGATGGTTGCTTGCCAGTGGTGAAGTGACAGATCATGCAGCACAAGAGGATGTAGTCAGCACATTCTATCTCAGCTGTCCTGATTAAACGCTTTCCTACTCTTTAGCCAAAGGTTTGTAATTTTTCTCCTTCCAGTGTCTTCTCCCGTTTTGTAGAATTTAGAACAGTACAACACAGGAACAGGGACTTCAGCCCACAGTGATGTTCCAAGCTAGTTGAATTTGCCGTCAAATGGCCAACTAAACTAACCTCTTTCTCCTGCCTACAGAATGACCATATCCTTTCATTTTCCTCACATTCATCTGCCTTTACCACCACCCCAGGCAGCGCATTCGGCACACTGCCCACACTAAACAACTTGCCCCTCATCTCCTTTGAAATTACTCCTTTTAACCTTCAATGCATGCCCTCTGGTATTCCATCCTGGGAAAAAGATGCTGTTTGCCTACTCGTGCCCCTCATGGTCTATCAGACCTCCCCTCAGCCTCCACCACTCCAGAGAGGACGGCCCAAGTTTGTCCAATTTCATACATCCCCTCTAATCGAGGCAGAATCCTGGTGATCATCTGTACTCTTAATGCCAGCTCAAAACCTATCCAATAAAAAAAAAACTATCTTTTCCACTTTCTCCTTAATGTGGCCTGTCATGTTCGTTATACTGTATTCTCAGACTCCAGGGATATATAAGGACAGCATTCCTGTCATGTGATGGCACACGCTCAGCTAAGAAAATCTAGGCCATGCGATTCTGCAAAGCCTTAGTTGTGGTAGCTACTATTTCAGCTGTTAATTCTTTTATCTGCAATTGCACACCCTCCAGAGCTAAGGCAGTGTCATTCGCCAGCTTCAAGTGCTGAAGCCATCGGCATCAATTCTTGAGCTGCTCCATACATAGGAAACATGATCATCCAGAGCCTGTCTGTACCTCTAATCGCCCTCTTCCTTCGCTGGTGGGCAAGGGGATATGCTTTTAATTAATGTCTTTTTGTCCTTTTATCTTCCTGTTTGCACTTTGTCCCATTGTAAAGCAGTTTGAACTACATCATTGGTATGAAAAGTACTCAAACCTGAAATTCAACATTGTTTTGAGGGCTGACGGGTCACAAATAGAAAATTGCGCAGGGTGTAAGGAAGGTCTTTGCATTGCAGGCATTTGGAGCAGTGACTTCACATGTAACGCAAGTTAATGAAAATAGAAATACAGTGAAAAATGCAATCTCATGTATTGAGTGGATTTGTCAGCATTGAAGTGAACATATGCCACTTACAGTATACTAATCATGAAACAGGCAAAGATCTATCACAGTGAACTGAAAATCAATGGTTATTGTGAATATTCAGCAGACTGGTTGCAGAAAATTTAAGAAGGCCCAGTATTACATTTTAAAAGTGTCTGCTGATCATGAAGCAGCAGAGAAATTCCTTGATGACTTTGCAAAGATCGTTGCTGATGAAACTTAACATCAGGTCTACAATGCTGATTGTTTTTATACTGTACAGAAAACAAAAAGTGAAACACTAGTGTACTATAACTTGTTAATCAAAACACGGCATTGTAGATGGAGATCTAAAGCTTGCAGTTGTTCAACAGCTGGTTCAGGTATTCTCCCGATACTGTTGTACTGCTTTTGTTATCCTGCACACACATTATATTAATGGTATGTGAAGTACAAATGGAACAAGTGTAAGTAAAGTCTGCTTACTGGTAGCACATATATTCGGGTATGGAAACTAACATATATTCTGAAATCTGAAACACTTCCATCCCCAAGCATTTCAGATAGGGGGTACTCGACTTGTATCATTAAAGAAAACAAAAGCAAATCAAGCCCTCCTACCCATCCTCTCACAGCCAGGCCTCAAAACCTCATGACAGGATGTCTCCTACCTGGCCTAGACTCAGACACTGCGTGCTCACAATGTTTAGTAGATACAGATACATTTATTTATTGCATGTACATTGAAACATACAATGAATTGTGCCTGCTGCATAGGCAAGAGCTTGCTCTCCATATCATACTGCCCTAGTTTGTGTACCAGCTTACATACTGACGTAGACAGCTGTGACACAGCATCCATGGTTGATGCTGGAGGGCCTGTGGGTATAACTGTCCATGTAAATGAATCAGGTTTAATATCATCAGCATATGTCGTGAAATTTGTTTTGTGGCAGCACTACATAAAAATATGTACATTGCAGAACATAATGAAACTAAAGTGCAATTAGAAATATGTTCAAAAATTAACATGGTGCAAGAAGAGCAAAAGAAAGAAAATGTTAGTTCATGGGTTCATTGTCCATTCAGAGATCGGGTGGCAGAGGGGAAGAAGCTGTTCCTGAAACTTTTGAGTGTGTCTCTTCAGGCTCCTGTACCTCCTCCCTGATGGTAGCAATGAGAAGAGGGCATGTCCTGGGTGATGGGGTCCTTAATGATTGATGCTGTGGTTTTGAGGCATTGCCTTTTCAAAGTGTCCTTGATGTTGGGGAGGCTGTTGCCAATCCTGTGCAGGTGGGACCCTGGCTCTGATTTGTGTGGTGGTTGCCTGTGCATGTTAAATAAAGTCACGCACAGGCGTTCTCCATTAGGGAATAACTCCTTGGGAGAACATCGTACTCGAGTAATCTGTGACTTTTAAGCTTGTTATTTCTTTCTTTGATTCGCTCACAAAGGAAACAATTTACCCATTTTCTTGACCTGTTTAGCAACCTTTAATGTTCTATTGAATAATTCAAGTTTGTTTAATGTCATTTCCTGTACACAGGTGTAAAGGAGAATGAAATAATTGCTACTCCAGATCCTATCCAACATAAAACAAACGAGTTAATACAATGATAAAAATATGATAAATATAAATACATAGATAGCTTACATACATCAATTGATTGTATGTCCATAAAGTGATGTTAGACACAAGATAATTCAAGCAGGCTTTTTCCACTGTGGTTGGGTGGGACCTTAACCAGAGATGAGTTCGGGGCAGAAAGGGAGAAGTTTAAAGGGAACACAAGGGTAAATTTATTCACTCAGGGTTGTGAGTGTGGAATGATGCATGTAAGTTTGATTTTAACATTTAAAAGAGAAGTTTGGATAGGTACATTCAATCATAGCTGACCCTTTTCACATCCTCAGCCTTCTCCCCGTAACCTTTGATGCAGTGTCCAATTAAGAACCTCTTAAGCTCTACCTTAAAATACATCCGATGACCTGGCCTCTACAGCTGCCTGTATTAAAAAAAGACCCATAAACTCACCACCCTTTGGCTAAAGAAATTTCTCCACATCTCTGTTTTAAATAGGCGACCCTCTAACCTGAGGTTGTGCCCTCTTGTCCTAGACTCCCTCACCATGGGAAACATCCTTGCCACATCTAGTTTGTCTGGGCCTTTCAACATTCAAAAGGTTTCAATGCGATCTCCCCTCATTCTTCTAAATTCCACTGAGTACAGACCCAGAGCTATCAAATGTTCCTTGTATGATAATCCTTTAGTTCCTGGAATCATCCTCGTGAACCTTCTCTGAACCATCTCTAAAGCAAGCATATCTTTTCGTAGATGAGGAGCCCAAAACTGTTCACAATACTCAAGGTGAGGCCTCACCAGTGCCTTATAAAGCCTCAGCATCACATCCCTGTTCTTGTATTCTAGACCTCTTGAAATGAATGCTAACATGGCATTTACCTTCCTCACCACCAACTCAGTCTGCAAGCTAACCTTTAGGGTGTTCTGCACAAGGACTCCCAGGTTCCTTTGCATTTCAGATTTTTGGATTTTATCACTGTTTAGAAAATAGTCTGCAGATTTATTTCTACAACCAAAGTGCATGACCATGCATTTTCCAACATTATATTTCACTTGCCACTTTCTTGCTCATTCTGCTAATCTAAGTCCTTCTGCAGCCTACCTGTTTCCTCGATACTACCTGCCCCTCCACCAATCTTTATATCATCTGCAAACTTGGCAACAAAGCCATCTATTCTATCTTCTAGATCATTGATATAGAACATAAAAGAAGTGGTCCCAACACTGACCCTTGCACAACACCACTAGTCACTGGCAGCCAACCAGACAAGGATCCTTTTATTCCCACTCACTGCCTCCTTCCAATCACCCAGTTCTCTACCCATGTTGGTAAGTTTCCTGTAATACCATGAGCTCTTAACTTGGGAAGCAGCCTCATGTGTGGCATCTTGTCAAAGGCCTTCGGAATGTCCAAATACACAACGTCCACTGCATCCCCTTTATCCATCCTACTTGTAATCTCCTCAAAGAATTCCAACAGGTTTGCCAGGCAAAAATTTCCTATTTTTGTCCGATCTTATCATGTGTCACCAAGTACTCCATAACCTCATCCTTAACAATTGACTCCAACATCCTCCCAACCACTGAGGTTAGGTTAACTGGTCTAGAATTTCCTTTCTGCTGCCTTCTTTCCTAAGGAGTGGAGTGACATTTGCAATTTTCCAGTCTTCTGGCACCATGCCACAGTTCAATGATTTTTGAAAGATCATTTCTAATGCCTCCACAATCTCTGCCGTTACCTCTTTCAGAACACGAGGGTGCAGTTCATCTGGCCCCAGGTGATTTATGTACCTTTAAGTCTTCCAGCTTTTTGAGCACCTTCTCCCTTGTAACAGTAACTGCGCCCACTTCTCTTCCCTCACACCTTTCAACATCTGGCATGCCACTAGTGTCTTTCTAGTAATGAAAAATACTTATTTAATTCGTCTGCCATCTCCTTGGCCCCTGTTGCTATTTCTCCGGCCTCATTTCTAGCTGTCCTATATCCACTCTCATCTCATATTTGAAAAAGCTTTTACTATCTACTTTGATATTGTTTGCTAGCTTGTTTTAACATTTCATCTCTTCCCTCCTAATGATTCTTTTAGTTGATCTCTGTAGGTTTTTAAAAGCTTCCCAATCCTCTTCTCACTAACTTTTGCTTTGTTGTATGCCCTCTGTTTTGCTTTTACATTAGCTTTGATTTCCCTTGTCAGCCAAGTTGTATTATTTTGCCATTTGAGTATTTCTTCATTTTTGGAATACATTTTTCTCAGAAAGTTGCACCATTGCAGCTCTGCTGACATCCCTGCCAGTAGCTCCTTCCAATTTACTTTGGCCACCTCCACTCTCGTACCACTGATTTCCCTTACTCCACTGAAATACTGTTATATCAGACTTTACTTTCTCCGTATCAAGTTTCAATCCTATTGTGATCACTGCTTCCTCTGGGTTCCTTTACCTTAAGCTCCCTATTCACCTCTGGTTCATTACGTTACAACCAATCCAGTATAGCTGATCCCCTAGTTGCTCATTGACAAATTGCTCTAAAAAGCCATCTCCTAGGCATAAAACAAACTCACTCCCTTGAGATCCTTTACCAATTTTATTTTGCCAGTTGGATCTGTATGTTGAAATCTCCCATGACTATCATAACATTGCCCTTTTGATGCCCATTTTATACTTCCTGTTGTAATCTGTGGTCCACATCCCAGCTACTGTTGGGGGACCTGTATATAACTGGCATCAGGGTCCTTCTACCCTTGCAGTTTCTTAACTAAACCCACAAGGATTCAACATCTTCCAGCCTTATATAACATCTTTCTGATTTGATGCCATTCTTTACCAGCAGAGCCATGCCACCTCCTCTGCCTACCTTCCTATCCCTCCAATATAACGCATAACCTTGCACATTCAGCTCCCAGCTACAACCATCCTTCAGACATGAATCACTGATGGCCACAACATCATACTTGACGGTCTGTAATAGCACAACAAGATCATCCACCTTATTTCATATATTCCGTGCATTGAGATATAACATCTTCCAGAGACATCCAGCCCCATGACTCATCAACACACATGCATTTTCCAGAGGCGACCTCTTTTTTATGTTGGACTGACTTCCAAAGGTTGTTCTGTGGCCAGGGTTGGATGGGTGATTTCAGCCAGTTCCAGGGGTCAGCCTGATTGGGATCACCACGTACTCTGGAGTCTCTTGGCACCTTTATGCTGCCGTAAGTATCAATCTTACGTGCTCAGCAAAAACCACTCCTCCATGTTCGCCAGGAATTGGCCCGTTAGGAACATTATCACCTTTCCGCTGGATACTGTTTGGGGCCACGGTGCTGGCTGGTGACTTCATGGCGCCGGCCGACAATAAAGCGAGCACGTTGACTGGGTCACCTTGTTCTGTAGGTTAACCGGTGCCGTGGGATCAGTGGAAATGTGCCGCAGTGAGGCAGGGCTCGAGCATCCCGTTAGACAAGTATTTGTAACTGGAAGGGTTTACTGAATGTTTAGTGTCTGCCTTGTCTGAATACATGGGCATTGGTCAGACTGCACTTGGAGTATTATCAGTAGTTTTGGGCCTCTTATCTAACAAAAGATGTGCTGGCATTAGTGAGGGTCCAAAGGAAGTTCACAAAAGTGACCTCAGGAATGAAAGGGTCACTGCATGAGGAGCGTTTGATGGCTCTGGGCCTGTACTCGCTGGAGCTGAGCAAAATGAGGGAAACCCATCGAATATTAAAAGGTCTAGGTAGAGTGGATTTGGGAGTTTAGTACCAGAGGGTACACCCTCAGGATTGAGGGATGTCCGTTTGGAATAGAGAAGAGGAGGAATTTCTTTTCCCATTCGACATGTCAGTTCATGGTGAATCTGGAATTCACTGCCACAGATGGCTGTGGAGGACAAGTCATTGGTATATTTAAAGCAGAGGCTGATGGGTTCATGATCAGTCAGGGTGTCAAAGGTTATGGGGAGAAGGCAGGAGAATGGGGTTGAGAGGGATAATAAATCAGCCATGGTTAAATGGTGGAGTATTTGGTGATTCAAAGGGCTGAATGGATTAATTCCACTCCTCCATGGTTTTTTTAACCAATGATATGTGACCCTGATTTTGCCTGTCAGGGAAGGCAGGAGAATAGGGTTGAGGGGAATATGGTCTTATGGTAATTTACTTACCGGTAGTGTGTGTCTTCGGTCCAACTCACTGAAGCTGTGAATCTGATATCACACAGCCGAGCTCCACTCAAATATGGTTCTGACAGGAGGTGCCCATGTCGAGACTCTGAGTTCAGACGCCTTGCTACACATATCTTCCCCTTCTCTCCCTTTCTGCATTCAGCAGGGATCACTTCCTCCACTATTACCTTGTCTATTCGTCCCTCCTCATTAATCTATCTCCTGGTATTTATCCCTGCAACAAGACAAGTGCTACATCTCCTCCCTCACCTCCAAACAGGGTCCCAAACGGTCCTCCCAGATGAGCCGACACCATCTGTGAATCTTCTGGGGTTGTCTGGTGCTCACGGTGTGGCCCCTTCTACATTGGTGTGACGAAGATTGGGGGACAGTCGTGTATAGTGGCGTCAGAGTTTGGAATTCAGTTCCAGCACACTCTATAAGAAGTTTGTGTTTACCCCTGTGACTGTGTGGGTTTCCTCTGGGTGATCTGGTTTCCTCCCACAGTCCACAGTCGTACCGGTTAGTAGGTCAATTGGTCACTGTGATTAGGCTTTGTGGGTGGGCTGCTAGGCGGTGCAGCTCTGAGCTGGAGGGCCTGTTCCATGCTGTATCTCCGATAAGTAAATAAAATAACCTTTGTTCTTTCCACCGTGACAGAGTGGATTTCCTGATGGAAGATCAACACCCCACGTCTGGGCAGGCTTGAGCCTGATGGCATGAATACCAATTTCTCCAACTTCCGGTAATTTACCCCCTCTCCTCCCTTCTCCCTTTTTCCAAATCCCCATCTTGGTTCCTCTCTTAACTCTTCTCTTCTCCTCACTTGCCTATCTCCTCCCTCTGGTTCCCCTGCTCTTTCTCTGTGTTCCATGGTTCACTATCCTGTCATATAAAATTTCTTCTTCTTTAACCCTTTACTGCTCCCACCTATCACCTCCCAGCTTCTTACATCTTTGCTTATCATACCCCTCCCTCACCCATCTACCTTCACCTTCCAGCTTATGTGCCTCCCTCTACCCTCACACTTTAATTGTCCTCTGTAGTCCTCCTTTCCAGTTCTGAAGGGTTTCCACCCAAACATCCACTATCATTCCTCTCACCCTAACTCAACTCCTAAATCCAAAACCAACTCCTGCCTAAGCAAGGACCAGGACCCACTGCATTTTGCCTAGGTTATATAGGTCGACAGCAGATGCCATCTCGTTGCCTCTCCACTTGGCCTTGGGTCACCTGGACAACAGCAGTACAGGTACCTTTCTCAGCCTGCTGTCAGAACTCTGATCAACACCATGGTGCTGTAATCAATAATCAACAAGCCCCCAAACCTCATCGGGAGACTACGGTCAGTGAAGATTAGAAATAACATCTCCTCCTTGCTGACAACCAGTACTAGCATACCTCAAGGATGAGTGTTTAGCCCACTGCTCCGGCACTTTGTGTATGTTGTTCTGTTCAAAGGCAGTTCTCTCAGTCTGTTTTGTAAACTATTTTTAGCTTTCTCCAATTGCATCTGCGTGGCAACAAAGGCTATGTGTGTGGAAACACTTCTGTTGCTTAGAGGGAAGAGTGGTGCAAGTGGTTCACAGACGTACAGGTTAGCGTTAGTAAGTTGTGGGCATGCTGTGTTGCCGCTGGAAGCTTGCGGGCTGCCCCAGCCTGTCTTCGGACTGTGTTGGTTGTTGACACAAATGGCACATTTCCCTGTATGCTTCGATGTTCTGATGCACATGTGACAAATGGGTAGCACAGTACCGTCGCGGGTAGTGGAAGCTCAGGGCGCCAGAGTTCGGATTTTGATCCCAGCACCCTCTGAAAGGAGTCTCTGTGGAATACGTGGGTTGTCTCTGGGGGTTCCAGTTCCTGTCCAAAGATATACCTGTTAGTTGGTAAATTGGTCATTGTAAATTGTCCCATGATTAGCCTGGGGTGGAATGCATCTCTAAATAAAAATAAATAATAATCTTTCATCTTTATTTCTCTCCATCTGCTGTTAGTGTGACTGCCACCAGAGGGCAGTCATTGTCCAACGCATTGGGAGTGAGAAACCCAAAGCAGGTCAGGCAGCATCCATAGAGAATGAACAGTCGACATTCATCTGGAATGAAAGAGTCCAGCAGAGAGAGAGTCAGTAAAGATGATCAACACCTCCACCCACTAACCCACCCCTCCACACCCCCAACCTCCACTGCTTCATCATTTCCTGTCAGTCACCCTATGTACAGACACTCCTGTGCCTAGGATCACTTTATGGACATACAATCAATCTGTGTGCCTACAAAATTTTCATTAGATTAGTTTTATTTGTCACATGTTCATCAAAATGTACAGTGAAATGTTTGCATTGGAGTTTATTGCCACAGATGGCTTTGGAGGCCAAGTATTTTAAAGCGGAGGCTGATGGGTTCATGATCAGTCAGGGTGTGAAAGGTTACGGGGAGAAGGCAGGAGAATGGGGTTGAGAGGGATAATAAATCAGCCATGGTCAAATGGTGAAGCAGACTCAATGGGCTGAATGGCTAATTCAGCTCCTCTGTCCTATGAGTTGTACAGTCCTTGAAAGTGTCAACAGGTTGTGGAGTCACATCAGTGTTGAGGTGAGTGAAGTTATCCACACTGGTTCAGGAGCTGGGTGGTTGACTGTTCCTGAACCTGGTAGCGTGGTACCTGAGGCTCCTGTACCTCTGGCCTGATGGCAGCAGCGAAAAGAGAGCATTGCCTGGATGTTGGGGGTGCTGGATGATAGATGTTGCTTTCTTATGGCAGAGCCCCATGTAAACATTCCCAGTGGTGGGGAGCCCTATCCCCTCCCCGATCCTCTCAAGCACTACCACAGCTCCCCCATCGTAAGGTAAACATTCCCGGTGGTGGGGAGCCCTCTCCCCTCTCCGATTTCCTCAAGCACCACCTCAGATCCCCCATCGTAAGGTAAACATTCCCAATGGTGGGGAGCCCTCTCCCCTCTCCGATTTCCTCAAGCACCACCTCAGGACCCCATCGTAAGGTAAACATTCCCAGTGGTGGGGAGCCCTCTCCCCTCTCCGATCCCCTCAAGCACCACCTCAGGACCCCATCGTAAGGTAAACATTCCCAGTGGTGGGGAGCCCTCTCCCCTCTCCGATTTCCTCAAGCACCACCTCAGGACCCCATCGTAAGGTAAACATTCCCAGTGGTGGGGAGCCCTCTCCCCTCTCCGATCCCCTCAAGCACCACCTCAGGACCCCATCGTAAGGTAAACATTCCCAGTGGTGGGGAGCCCTCTCCCCTCTCCGATCCCCTCAAGCACCACCTCAGGACCCCATCGTAAGGTAAACATTCCCAGTGGTGGGGAGCCCTATCCCCTCCCCGATCCCCTCAAGCACCACCTCAGGACCCCATCGTAAGGTAAACATTCCCAATGGTGGGGAGCCCTCTCCCCTCTCCGATTTCCTCAAGCACCACCTCAGGACCCCATCGTAAGGTAAACATTCCCAGTGGTGGGGAGCCCTCTCCCCTCTCCGATCCCCTCAAGCACCACCTCAGGACCCCATCGTAAGGTAAACATTCCCAGTGGTGGGGAGCCCTATCCCCTCCCCGATCCCCTCAAGCACTATCACAAGTCCCCCATCGTGAGCAGCTCCAGATCCTGGTCACTTACCGTGGATAGAGATCTGACCTGCATCCTCTTTTCACTGGCCTTGGGGACACTGCGAGTTTGCCAGAGACATGGAGCTCGGTACAGAGGGTGGGAGGTATGCCTTACTGCAGAAACACTCCTCTCTCTGCTGCACCCTGCATTGTAAGTTTAGAAGATGAGCCAACAGGCTGTGTCTGAGGTCTGCGACTATTCAAATTACTGGAACAAAAACAAACACCAGAACGTCACTCAGTAAAAACTTGGTGTTTGAGGAGACTTGAGAAATTTCTACAGATGTACCGTGGAGAGCATTCTAACTGATTTCATCACCATCTGCTATGGAGAGGCCATTGCACAGGACGGGGAAAAGCTACAGAAAGCTGTAAAGTCAGTCAGCTCCATCATAGGCACCCACCTCCCCAGCATCGAGGCCTCAAAAAGGCAGCATCAGTCATAAAGGACCAGGACATGCCCTCTTCTCATTGAACTGCTACCCACAGGAAGGAGGTACAGGAGCTTGAAGCCACACTCTCAATGATTCTTCCCATCTGCCATCGAATTTCTGAATGGACAGCAAACCTGTGAATGCATCCTCACTCTTTTTTCTTTTTTTTTGCACTACTTATTTAATTTAATTTTTAAATATATTCTCTATTTATTATTGTAATTTACAGTTTTTATTATGTATTGCATTGTACTGCTGCTGCAAAACCACAGATTTCATAACATACACTAGTGATATTAACCCTGATTCTGATATTCTGATTTGAAATATAAAAATAGTCCAGATCTGTTTACAGTCGGATTCAAGGCTGGCACAATTATACATCTTCCTGCAAGGTCACAGCTGCAGAAACAGCCCCTTCTGAACTCTGACACATCAATCAGTCAGCGTAGGAGACCTCGTAAGTGTAAACAACTCTATACTGGATTCGCAGAATAGTGGATCCAAAAGTCAGGGGAGTGTTACAAACTACGAGAACGCCAAGTAGACTGGAGTTTAGAAGAACGAGGGGGCAGCTCATTGAAACTTGAATATTGAACAGCCTAGATAGAATTTATGTGGAGAGAATATTTCCTATAGTGGGGGAGGCTAGAACAAGAGGGCACAGCCTCAGAATAGAGTGACATCCATTGAGAATAGAGATGAGGAGGAATTTCTTTAGCCGGAGGGTGGTAAATCTGGGGAATTTATTGCCACAGATGGCTGTGGAGGCCAAGTTATTATATTTAAAGCAGCAGTTGATAGGTTCTTGATCAGTAAGGGAGAAGGCAGGGGAATGGGGTTGAGAGGGATAATAAATCAGCCCTGATGATCACTGCCTCCATCCTGGGACTGCCTGCCGTTCTGGTGCTCATGGTGTTACTGTGCATGCGTCTTGGAGATGAAAACCGTTCTGAGCACAAGCGATCCCTGCTGGGTGCTTTCCTCCTCACTGTGCTGGGTAAGCAAGCTACTGTCTGACCCGTGTGACAGGGAACTCCAATCCCATGGACTCTGAATGAGCTAGATCCTATCGTACTCCCTATTCAGCTGAACTTGAAGGCAGAATACAGGGTTAAGGGCAGGAATCTTAGCAGTGTGGAGGAGCAGAGGGATCTGGGGGTCCATGTCCATAGTTCCCACAAAGTAGCTGCCGGAGTCGATAGGATGGTTAAGAAGGCAGTGAGCATTAGGGCACTGAGGGGTGCAGTAGGACAGAGTGATCTGGGAATACAATTCCTTGAAAGTGGTGACTTGGGTAGGCAGGTTCACTGAGAAAGTTTAGAGTCGTGGAGAAGTACAGCACAGGAACAGGCTGTTCAGCCCATCTAGTCCATGCCAAACCATTTAAACTGCCTACTCCCGTCGACCTGCACAGGGACCATATCCCTACCATCCATATACCTATCCAAACTTCTCTTAAATGTTGAAATTGAGCTCGCATAGACCACTTGTGCTGGCAACTCATTCCACACTACAGCCCTATGAGTGAAGAAGTTCCCCTCATGTTCTGCTTAAACCTCTCACCTGTTATACTTAACCCATGATCTCTAGTTGTAGTCCCACCCAACCTCAGTGGAAAAAGCCTGCTTACATTTACCCTATCTATACCCCTCATAATTTTGTATACCTGTATCAAATTTCCCCTCATTCTCCTACGTTCTAAGGAACTCATTCTTAAGCTATTCAATCTTTCCTTATAACTCGGGTCCTCCAGACCCAGCAACATCCTTGTAAGTTTTCTCTGTACTCTTTCAATATTATTGACATCTTTTCTGTAGGTAGGTGACCAAAACTGCACACAATACTCTAAATTAGGCCTCACCAACTTCTTATGCAACTCCAACATCCCATCTTCTGTACTCAATACATTGATTTATGAAGGCCAATGTGCCAAAGTCTTTCTTTATGACCCCATTTACCTGTGACACCACTTTCAATGAATTATGGACCTGTATTCCCAGATCCCTCTGTTCTACCACACTCCTCAATGCCCGACAGTTCACTATGTAAGTCCTACTCTGGTTGGTCTTACTGAATTGCAACTCCTCAGGTTTGTCTGCAATTGGCACGTGGAGAAAATTTACACGGAGGTTGCCGGGACTTGAGGACCTGAGTTATAGGGCAAGGTGGAATAGGTTAGAACTTTATTCCCGGAGCATGGGTGAATGAGGGTAGATTTGATAGAGGTATACAAAATTATGAGGAGTATAGATAGGGTAAATGCAAGCAGGCTTTTTCCATTGAAGTTGGGTGAGACTAGAACTAGATGTCATGGGTTAACAGGGAAAGGTGAAATGTTTAAGAGAACAGAAGGGGTAGCTTCTTCACTCAGAGGGTGGTGAGAGTGTGGAATGAGCTGCCAATGGAAGGAATGGATGCAGGTTTGATTTCAACATTTAAGAGAAATTTGGACAGATACATGGATGAGAGGGCTGTGGATGGCTATGGCCCGGGTGCAGATTGATGGGGCTAGACAGGTTAATAGTTCAGCATGGATTAAAGGGTCTGTTTCTGTGCTGTAGTATTCTATGACTCTATAAGGTGTACGGTGTATTGTCTTCGTTAGTCAAGGGATTGCTTTCAAGAACCTCAAGGTAATGTTGAAGCTCCATAAAGCTCTGTTTAGACCACACTTGGGAAATAGTGTTCAGTCCTGGTTGCCTCACTATAGGAAAGACAAAGTTCCACATGGAAGGTTAGTTAAGAAGGTTCAGTCGTTAGGTATTAATGCTGGAGTAATAAAATGGATTCAACAGTGGCTAAATGGGAGATGCCAGAGAGTAGTGGTGGATAATTGTTTATCGGGATGGAGGCCGGTGACTAGCGGGGTGCCTCAGGGATCTGTTTTGGGCCCAATGTTGTTTGTAATATACATAAATGATCTGGATGATGGGGTGGTAAATTGTATTAGTAAGTATGCCGATGATACTAAGGTAGGAGGTGTTGTGGATAATGAGGTGGGTTTTCAAAGCTTGCAGGGAGATTTATGCCGGTTAGAAGAATGGGCTGAATGTTGGCAGATGGAGTTTAATGCTGAGAAGTGTGAGGTTCTACATTTTGGCAGGAATAATCCAAATAGAACATACAGGGTAAATGGTAGGGCATTGAGGAATGCAGTGGAACAGAGAGATCTAGGAATAACAGTGCATAGTTCCCTGAAGGTGGAGTCTCATGTAGATAGGGTGGTGAAGAAGGCTTTTGGAACGCTGGCCTTTATAAATCAGAGCATTGAGTACAGAAGTTGGGATGTAATGTTAAAATTGTACAAGGCATTGGTAAGGCCAAATTTGGAATATTGTGTACAGTTCTGGTCACCGAATTATAGGAAAGATATCAATAAATTAGAGAGAGTGCAGAGACGATTTACTAGGATGTTACCTGGGTTTCAGCACTTAAGTTACAGAGAAAGGTTGAACAAGTTAGGTCTCTATTCAATGGAGCGTAGAAGGTTGAGGGGGGATTTGATCGAGGTATTTAAAATTTTGAGAGGGATAGATAGAGTTGACGTGAATCGGCTGTTTCCATTGAGAATAGGGGAGATTCAAACGAGAGGACATGATTTGAGAGTTAGGGGGCAAAAGTTTAAGGGAAACACGAGGGGGTATTTCTTTACTCAGAGAGTGATAGCTGTGTGGAATGAGCTTCCTGTAGAAGTAGTAGAGGCCAGTTCAGTTGTGTCATTTAAGGTAAAATTGGATAGGTATATGGACAGGAAAGGAGTGGAGGGCTATGGGCTGAGTGCGGGTAGGTGGGACTAGGTGAGATTAAGAGTTCGGCACGGACTAGGAGGGCCGAGATGGCCTGTTTCCATGCTGTGATTGTTATATGGTTATATGAGAGGGAGATTTACCAGGATGCTGTCTAGAGTAGGGAGCATGTCTTAAATTGAGCGAGTGAGGGCTTTTCAGTTTTGGAGCGAAAGAGGATGAGAGTTGACTTGATAGAGATGTACAGAATAAGACAATGATGAATTGAAAAAGCCAGAGCCTTTCCAGGGTGGAACTGGCTAATGTAAGAGTGGTGCCCTGGTTCACATCTTTACTGTTAGAGCTGTTTGTTCAGCTTTCAGCCTGTTTGGGTTATCGTTGAAGATAAGGGATGGTGTGGAATGTGCGCCATCCAGTTAGTGGGAGGTGTTTCTTGGTGAAGGATGGTAAGGTTGGTTTTGGGTTTTTGTTTGAGAGGAGATGAAGAGAGAAGATGCTGGGGAGAACCGGTCGTAGCGTACAATCTGGTGGGAGACCCGTTTGTTCGAGATGGATTGCGGGCAACGTTCGGAAGGTGGTGTGAGCTTTCACATTGACCAAGGGCCCAGCGCGTGAGCGACAGGGAAGCTCAAGATGAGCTCCAACGTGTGCACATTTGACTGTTTAATTAGAATGGGGCCTTTTCTTTTTGTGATTCTTTACTAAATCCTTCAGTTAAGATTCATAAATATAATTCCTTTAATCGCATGCAGTGTGCTGTGTGTTATTTCATGGCATTAATTTGTAACAAATGGCCCAGCATCCACACAGACCGGGGCCTCAATCTCACACGTTTGCCAGGGCTGGGGAGTGTCTTTGCTAGACTCACGCAGCTGAGGAAGCCCCAGTGTTTCATATGAAAGTGATTGGAGGAAACCATAAAGGGGATGTCAGAGGCAGGGTTCTTTTAACAGAGAGTGGTGAGTGTGTGGAACACGCTGCCAGGATGATTCAGGAGTCTGATAAAGAGCCTCCTAGATAAACATTACTCATGGTTCTTGAACTCAACATCTCCCACCCGGACCAACACACTGTACGCCTTAACAACTTGTGCGGCAACTTTGAGTAATATCTCGATGTGCAACCCTCTGTTCCTCCACATTGCTAAGGATTCAAGATTAATGATTCAACATTGGTTAATGTAATTTCCAGTACACAAGTGTAAAGGAGAACAAAATAATTGTTACTCTGGATTTGATGCTGCATTTTAAAAAAGCAATAATAATAAAAACCACAATAAATATGATGACATAAGATAGCTTATATACACAGACTGATTGTATGTCCATAAAGTGACTCTAGGCACAGGAGAGTCTGTACATAAGGTGACTGACATGAAATGATAAAGTAGTGGATGGGTGGGTTAGTCGGTGGGGGTGTTGATCAGCCTTACTGCTTGGGGAAAGTAACTGTTTTTGAGTCTGGTGGTCCTGGTGTGGATGCTACGTAGCCTCCTCCCTGATGGGAGTGGGGCAAACAGTCCGTGAGCAGGGTGGGTGGGATACCTCATGATGTTTCTGGCCCTTTCTGTATCCATGTCCTCGATGGTGGGTAGGCTGCTGATGAATATGTCAGGCAGTTTTGACTATCTGTAGTATTCTGCCATTAACCCTGTCTTCCACCTTCAAGTTCGACATTCCACAGTGAATTCCCATTTCCCCAGCCGTCCTCACGCGGTGATGTCATCTGAGGGGTGGATATTGCGAGACCGGACCTTTGCAGATGTTTTCCCATCCACTACGTCAGTGCGGGGAAACCTGCAGAGGAGCCGGGGAGATTGCCTCTGTGACACGGTGCTCGCTCACTGACAGGAAAAAACTGTGTAAACACAAGCTCTCAGATTGAAAAACTTTTCCTGTCTCTCCCCCCCCACCCCACCCCACTCCAGCAAAGGCAGCGATTCATGAAGGCTCCAGATGGCAGCTGCGACCGGCCGAAGTCATTTCCCCCCATTAAATCATCGCCTTTTGAGTCAATTTCCTCACCCTCAGCCCTGAAGCATTCATAGAACATCACAACACAATACAGTCCCATAACGTTATCCTGACTTTTTAATCTCTAAGATAATTCTGACCCTTCCACCCTACATAGCCCCCATTTTTCTATCCTCGGTGCAGTCTCCTGAATGTCCCTAATATACCTGTCTGCACCACCACCCCCAGCAGGGCGTTCCACACACCCACCACTCTCTGTGTAAAGAAACCTACCTCTGACAATTCCTCTGCCCTGGTAAAGGTCTCTGGCTGTTCACTCTTATCATCTAGAACACCTCGACCAGGAATGAGCTGCCAGATGAAGTGGTAAATGCGGGCTCACTTTTAACATTTAAGAAAAACTTGGACAGGTACCTGGATGAGAGGGGTATGGAGGGATATGGCCCAGGTGCAGGTCAGTGGGACTAGGCAGAAAAATGGTTCGGCACAGCCAAGAAGGGCCAAAAGGCCTGTTTCTGTGCTGTAATGTTCTATGGTTTTAAGACACCATTTACCCTCCTTCAGTCCGAAGAGAAAAGCCCTAGCTCACTCCAGCTTTCCTCAGACGCTTCACTGCATCCGAAGAGTGTGCGTGGGGAGATCTCACAAACAAATCAGCATCACAGGAAAGCAGCCATCATTTAATTATTTATTTAGTGATACAGCAACGAACAGGCCCTTCCGGCCCAATGAGCCACATCGTCATGGCAACCCAACGATTTAACACTAACCTAATCACAGGACAGTTTATAATGTCCTATTAACCTAATAACCGGTACGTCTTTGGACTCTGGGAGGAAACTGGAGCACCCGGGGAAAGCTGAAAACCCATGCATTCACGGGGGGGTGGAACAGAGACGTACAGAGTGGCGCCAGAATTGAACTCTTAACTCCAGAACTACCGCCCTCCCTATGAGCTGTTAGAGCATTGTGCTAACCACTACGCTACCGTGGCTATGCTTAAGGTTCGCCACCATCCTCTTCTCTCTGCTGCCATCAAGAAGGAAGAGCCTCAGGTTCAGGAACAGTTATTACCCCTCAACTATCAGGTCCCACACCACCAGGTTCAGGAACAGTTATTACCCCTCAACCATCAGGTCCCACACCACCAGGTTCAGGAACAGTCATTACCCCTCAGCCATCAGGACCCACACCACCAGGTTCAGGAACAGTTGTTACCCCTCAACCATCAGGTCTCACACCACCAGGTTCAGGAACAGTTAATACCCCTCAGCCATCAGGTCTCGCACCACCAGGTTCAGGAACAGTTATTACCCTACAACCATCAGGTCCCACACCACCAGGTTCAGGAACAGTTTTTACCCCTCAACCATCAGGTCCTACACCACCAGGTTCAGGAACAGTTATTACCCTACAACCATCAGGTCCCACACCACCAGGTTCAGGAACAGTTTATACCCGTCAACCATCAGGTCCCACACCACCAGGTTCAGGAACAATTTTTACCCCTCAACCATCAGGTCCCACACCACCAGCTTCAGGAACAGTTATTACCCCTCAACCATCAGGTCCCACACCACTAGGTTCAGGAACAGTTGTTACCCCTCAACCATCAAGTCCCACACCACCAGGTTCAGGAACAGTTATTATCCCTCAACTATCAGGTCCCACACCACCAGGTTCAGGAACAGTCATGACCTCTCAATCATCAGGTCCCACACCACCAGGTTCAGGAACAGTTATTACCCCTCAACCATCAGGTCCCACACCACCAGGTTCAGGAACAGTCATTACCCCTCAGCCATCAGGACCCACACCACCAGGTTCAGGAACAGTTGTTACCCCTCAACCATCAGGTCTCACACCACCAGGTTCAGGAACAGTTAATACCCCTCAGCCATCAGGTCTCGCACCACCAGGTTCAGGAACAGTTATTACCCTACAACCATCAGGTCCCACACCACCAGGTTCAGGAACAGTTTTTACCCCTCAACCATCAGGTCCTACACCACCAGGTTCAGGAACAGTTATTACCCTACAACCATCAGGTCCCACACCACCAGGTTCAGGAACAGTTTATACCCGTCAACCATCAGGTCCCACACCACCAGGTTCAGGAACAATTTTTACCCCTCAACCATCAGGTCCCACACCACCAGCTTCAGGAACAGTTATTACCCCTCAACCATCAGGTCCCACACCACTAGGTTCAGGAACAGTTGTTACCCCTCAACCATCAAGTCCCACACCACCAGGTTCAGGAACAGTTATTATCCCTCAACTATCAGGTCCCACACCACCAGGTTCAGGAACAGTCATGACCTCTCAATCATCAGGTCCCACACCACCAGGTTCAGGAACAGTTTTTACCCCTCAACCATCAGGTCCTACACCACCAGGTTCAAGAGCAGTTATTACCCCTCAACCATCAGGTCCCACACCACCAGGTTCAGGAACAGTTAATACCCCTCAGCCATCAGGTCCCACACCACCAGGTTCAGGAACAGTTATTACCCCTCAACCATCAGACACTTCAACCAATCGGGATAACTTCACTGAACTTCACTCACCCCAACACTGAATTGTTCCCACAACCAATGGACTCACTTTCAAGGACTCTTCATCTCATGTTCTTGATATTAATTGCTTATTTATTTATTACTATTATTTTTTGTGTTGGCAGTGTTTTATTTTTTGCACATTGGCTGTTTGTTCATCTTGTTGTGTGGTGTTTTTCTCTGATTCCATTGCGTTTCTTCGTACCTACTGTAAATGCCCAGAAGTAAATGAATCTCATGGCATGGTTGTATATGGTGACATATCTATACTTTGATGATAAATTCACTTTGAATTTTGTACTTCTGTACTACAAACAATACTTCTTAAGTATTCTATATCTCTGGAGAGCCATTTGAGTAAAACCTAATCACAGTTGCAGGATCAGGCCATGGTTAATGCTGAGTTTATAGCCCTGGGAACAAGTAATTCTATGCACAGGGGTAATGAAACTTCTCTTTGAACAGGCTCATTGCAAAGGATACACAAAATTCACAATAAAAAACATAAATTAAACAAAAATCATACAAGAAAGACACCAATTAAAACAAGAAAATCCATTGTCATGTAAGGTTAATTAAATAGATCTTTAACTGGTGTTTAAATTGAGTTAATCCCTTTTAGTTTGAGGTATTGAATTCCACAGTTTAGGAGTGGAGTGCAAAAAATATTACCTGCCAAATATCTTTTTGAGGGAGTTGTTTTAATTTAAGAGGCCGGTGGGAGAAAATCTGCGAGCTCGAGCATGATTAGAAATCAAAACCGATTTGGTAATGTACTCTGGTGCCAGCCCACTGAGAGCATTAGAAACAAGAAAGAGAACGGTCCAATCAATTCTAAACAATAGAAGAATCCAATACAGAGTAAATAGGATGAGAGTGATTTGTTCCCTCATTAGTCTAGCAGCAGTGTTCTGAATGAGTTGAAGTTTGTCAATAGATTACTCTGGAAGGCCAGTAAAATTGTATTACAGTAATCTAGTCTATTCAATTTAAAGGCATGAATTAGTTTTTCATCATATGTGACAGAAACAGACGTACATTTGCAGTATTTATCAAGAATAGAAATACTGATCTGGTCGCTTTCTGTACGTGGGATTTAAAATTCAAATCTGAGTCAAGGTCACATCTCTTCATTATCCTCTTTTCCACTATCTATTTAATTCATTAATTTATCGTAATTTTGCATACTGCTGCTGCAAAATAACAAATTTCACGAGTTACAACTGCACAATGAATCTGATTCTGATTCTAATCCTCTTCAGAGGAACTCAGTAGACTGAGCAGCACCTGTATGTGTGGGGGTGGGGCAAGGAAGACGTCAACATTTCAGGTCTTTATACGGGGTTTACAGCCGAACTTCTCCCGATACACAGTGGCGAGTATCCTAACTGGTTGTATCACATCACGGCCTGGCTTGGAAACACCAATGCCCAGGAATTTTAAAAAAGGCTGAAGACAAAAGTGGTTATCACCCATTCTATCACAGGCAAAAACCGACAAAGAGCACTGGCACAAGAAAGCAGCATCCATCATCAAGGACCCCAGCCACCCAGGACATGCTCTTTTCTCGCTACTACCATTGGGCAGGAGATACAGGATTCTCAGGTCCCACATCACCAGATTCAGGAACAGTTCTTAACCCTCAACCATCAGGCTCCTGAACCAGTGTGGAGAATAGCACTCACCACAACTCTGAACTGATTCCATAATCTCTGATTCCATAAAGAGATGGCAGAGGAACTATATGAGTATTTTGCATCAGTCTTCACAGTGGAAGACATTAGCAACATACCTGATAGCCAGGGGTCTCAGGGAATAGAATTAGGTACAGTCAAGATTACTAGAAAGAAAGTGCTTGAGAAGCTAAATAGACTAAGGATAGATAAGTCTCCCGGACCGGATGAAGTGCATCCACGGGTTCTGAAGGAGGTGGCTTTGGAGATTGTGGAGGCATTGGAAATAATCTTCCAGGAATCAGTAACAATAAACAATAATTCTTATCAGAATCAGGAGCCTACTTCTGCTCCTTTGTCTTGTGATCTACACCCCCACTTTCAAGGACTACAACTCATATTCTTAGTATTATTTATTTACTTGTTTATTTAATTTAAAATTATTTGCACAGTTTGTCTTCTTTTGCACATGGGTTGTCAGTTTGTGTGTGGTTTTTCAATGATTCTATTGCAATTGTCTATGCTGCTGTGAATGCCCAGAAGAAAATGTGTCTCAGGGTAGTTTATGGTGACATCTATGAACATTGATAATACATTTATTTTGAACTTTGAAGTTTTGGCTTAGGTTCAATAACCACCTTCAAGGAAGCTTTGAACCATTTCCTGTGCACCTGATAGTCTACTTGACAGATCTTTGACTAGTGAGACAGTCCATCACCAGCAAAGCCCTCCACACCATTGAGTTTACTTGCATCACAACCCACACAAAATGCTGGAGGATCTCAGCATCTATGAAAATTAATGAACAATTGACGTCTTGAGTGGAAACCGTTAATCAGGATTGGAAGGAAAATGGGAAGATGCCGGAATAAGAAGATACGGTGAGGGGGAGGAGGACATGCTGGTAGGTGATAGGTGAGACCAGGTGAGGGGGGATGAAGTTGTAGGCATCACTGAATCACGGCTGAAAGATTATAGCTGGGAGCTTAATGTTCAAGGATACAGATTGTATCGAAAGGAGAAGCAGGAAGGCAGAGGGAGCGGCATTGCTCTGTTGGTAAAAATTGAAAAGTGTGACATAGTGTTGGAAGGTGTTGAATCATTGTGGATGGAGCTAAGGAACTGCGAAATAAAACGATTCCGATGGAAGTTGTATACAGACCCCAAACAGTAGTAAGGATGTGGCCTAAACGTTACGACAGGAGATAGAAAATGCATGCCAAAATGGGGGATTTCAATATGATGGTAGATTGGGAAATTCAGGTTGGTGCTGGATTGCAGGTGGGGGAATTTCTAGAGTGCCAATGAAATGGCTTTTTAGAGCAGCTTGTCGCTGAGCACACTAGGGGACAGGCTATTCTGGATTGGGTGTTGCACAAAGAACCAGAATTGATTAAAGAGCTTAAGGTAAAAGAAGCTTTAGGGGAAAGTGATCATAATGTGATTGGATCCACCCTGGTATTTGAGAAGGAGAAGCTAAAGTCAGATGTATCAATATTACACTGGAGTGATGGGAATTAGAGAGGCATGAGAGCGGAGTTGGCCAGAAATGATTGGAAAAGGACACTGGCAGGGATGATGGCAGAGTAGCAATGGCTGGAATTTCTGGAGCAAGTTCGAAGATACAGGATATATACATCCCCAAGAGGAAGAAGTACTCTAAAGGCAAGATGTCACAATTGTGGCTAAAAAGAGAAGTCAGCCAACATAAAACCAAAGAGAGGACAGACAATAGAGTAAAAACTAATGGGAAGTTAGAGGATTGGAAAGTTTTAAAAAACCAACAGATGATGACTAAAAAAAGTAATTAAGAAGATGAAGATGGAATACAAAAGTAAACCAGACAATAATGTTAAAGAGGATACCAAAGTTTCTTCAGATACACAAAGTGTATAAGAGAGACGAAAGTGGATATAGAACTGCTGCTAAACAATTCTGGAGAAGTAGTGATGGGGGACAAGGAAATGGTGGATGAACTGAATAAGTATTTTGCATCGGTTTTCACTGTGGAAGACACTAGCAGTGTTATGGAAGTTCCAGATGTCAGGGGGAACAAAGTGTATGAAGTTACCATTTACTAGAGAGAAGGTTCTTGGGAAACAGAAGGGTCTAAAGTTGGAAAAGTCATCTGGACCAGATGGTGTACACCCCAGGATTCTGAATAGGGTGACTGAAGAGATTGTGGAGGCATTAGTAATGATCTTTCAAGATTCACTACGTTCTGGAATGGTTCCTGAAGAATGGAAAATTGAAAATGTCACTCCACTCTTCAAGAAAGGAGAGATGCAAAGGAAAGGAAACTATAGGCCAGTTAGCCTGACCTCAGTGGTTGGGAAATGTTTGAGTTGATTAGTAAGGATGATGTCTCATAGTACATAACCATATAACAATTACAGCACAGAAACAGGCCATCGTGACCCTTCTAGTCCGTGCCAAACGCTTACTCTCTCCTAGTCCCACCTACCTGCACTCAGCCCATAACCCTCCATTCCTTTCCTGTCCACATACCTATCCAATTTTTTTTTAAATGTCAAAATCGACCCTGCCTCTACCACTTCTACTGAAAGCTCGTTCCACACAGCTACCACTCTCTGAGTAAAGAAGTTCCTCCTCATGTTACCCTAAACTTTTGCCCCTTAACTCTCAACTCATGTCCTCTTGTTTGAATCTCCCCTACTCTCAATGGAAAAAGCCTATCCACGTCAACTCTATCTATCCACCTCATAATTTTAAATACCTCTATTAAGTACCCCCCTCAACCTTCTATGCTCCAAAGAATAAAGATCTAACATGTTCAACCTTTCTCTGTAACATAGGTGCTGAAACCCAGGTAACATTCTAGTAAATCTCTTCTGTACTCTCTCTATTTTGTTGACATCTTTCCTATAATTCGGTGACCAGAACTGTACACAATACTCCAAATTCGGCCTCACCAATGCCTTGTACAATTTTAACATTATATCCCAACTCCTATACTCAATGCTCTGATTTATAAAGGCCAGCATACCAAAAGCTTTCTTCACCACCCTATCCACATGAGATTCCACCTTCAGGGAACTATGCACCATTATTCCTAGATCACTCTGTTCCACTGCATTCTTCAATGCCCTACCATTTACCATGTATGTCTTATTTGGATTATTCCTACCAAAATGTAGCAACTCACACTTCTCAGCATTAAACTCCATCTGCCATCTTTCAACCCACTCTTCTAACTGGCCTAAATCTCTCTGCAAGCTTTGAAAACCTACTTCATTATCCACAATGCTACCTATCTTAGTATCATCTGCATACTTACTAATCCAATTTACCACCCATCATCCAGATCATTAAAGAATATGACAAACACCATTGGACCCAGTACAGATCCCTGAGGCACACCACTAGTCACCGGCCTCCAACCTGCCAAACAGTTATCCACCACTACTCTCTGGCATCTCCCATCCAGCCACTGTTGAATCCATTTTACTACTTCAATATTAATACCTAATGATTGAACCTTCCTAACTAACTTTCCGTGTGGAACCTTGTCAAAGGCCTTATTGAAGTCCATAAGGCAACATCAACTATCCTCGTAACCTCTTCAAAAAATTCAATAAGTTTTGTCAAACATTACCTTCCACGCACAAATCCATGTTGACTGTTCCTAATCAGACCCTGTCTATCCAGATAATTATATATACCATTTCGAAGAATACTTTCCATTAATTTACCCACCACTGACGTCAAACTGACAGGCCTATAATTGCTAGGTTTACTCTTAGAACCCTTTTTAAACAATGGAACCACATGAGCAATACAGCAATCCTCCGGCACCATCCCCGTTTCTAATGACATTTGAAATATTTCTGTCAGAGCCCCTGCTATTTCTACACTAACTTCCCTCAAGGTCCTAAGGAATATCCTGTCAGGACCCAGAGATTTATCCACTTTTATATTCCTTAAAAGCTCCAGTACTTCCTCCTCTTTAATCGTCATAGTTTCCATAACTTCCCTACTTGTTTCCCTCACCTTAAACAATTCAATATCCTTCTCCTTAGTGAATACCGAAGAAAAGAAATTGTTCAAAATCTCCCCCATCTCTTTCGGCTCCACACTTAGCTGTCCACTCTGATTCTCTAAGGGATCAATTTTATCCCTCACTATCCTTTTGCTATTAATATAACTGTAGAAACCCTTCGGATTTATTTTCACCTTACTTGCCAAAACAACCTCGTATCTTCTTTTAGCTTTTCTAATTTCTTTCTTAAGAATCTTCTTACATTCTTAATATTCCTCGAGCACCTCATTTACTCCATGCTGCCTATATTTATTGTAGGTATCTCTCTTTTTCCTAACCAAGTTTCCAATATCCCTTGAAAACCATGGCTCTCTCAAACTTTTAACCTTTCTTTTCAACCTAACAGGAACATAAAGATTCTGTACCCTCAAAATTTCACCTTTTAATGACCTCCATTTCTCTATTACATCCTTCCCATAAAACAAATTGTCCCAATCCTCTCTTTCTAAATCCTTTTGCATCTCCTCAAAGTTAGTCTTTCTCCAATCAAAAATCTCAACCCTGGGTCCAGTCCTATACTTCTCCATAATTATATTGAAACTAATGGCATTGTGATCACTGGACCCGAAGTGCTCCCCAACATATACCTCCATCACCTGACCTATTTCATTCCCTAACAGGAGATCCAACACTGCCCCTTCTCTAGTTGGTATCTCTATGTATTGCTGCAAAAAACTATCCTGCACACATTTTACAAACTCCAAATCATCCATCCCTTTTACAGTATGAGCTTCCCAGTCTATGTGTGGAAAATTAAAATCTCCCACAATCACAACCCTGTGCTTACTACAAATATCTGCTATCTCCTTGCAAATTTGCTCCTCCAATTCTTGCTCTCCATTAGGTGGTCTATAATACACCCTCATAAGTGTTACTACACCTTTCCCATTCCTCAATTCCTCCCAAATAGTCTCCCTAGACGAGCCCTCTAATCTATCCTGCCAAAGCACCACTGTAATATTTTCTCTGACAAGCAATGCAACACCTCCCCCTCTTGTCCCTCCGATTCTATCACACCTGAAACAACAAAATCCAGGAATATTTAGTTGCCAATCACACCCCTTCTGCAACCGTGTTTCACTAATAGCTACAACATCATATTACCAGGTTTCAATCCATGCTCTAAGCTCATTCACCTTTCTTACAATGCTCCTAGCATTAAAATAGATGCATTTAAGAAACTCTCCACCTCTTACTCTCTGTTTATCCCTAACGGTGCAAACAACTTTATTATCTTTTTCTTCCTTCTCCCCTATATCTTCGGTCTGAGCGCTCCCCTTCTCTATCACCTGCCTATCCTCCCTCACACACTGTTTACTAGCTTTCTCTATTTGTGAACTATCCTCCTCTCTCCTAGTCTCTTCAATCTGATTACCACCCCCCAACTATTCTAGTTTAAAGTCTCCCCAGTATCCTTAGCAAATCTCCCCGCCAGGATATTGGTCCCCCTAGGATTCAAGTGAAACCCGTCCTTTTTGTACAGGTCACACCTGCCTCAAAAGAGGCCCCAATGATCCAGAAACTTGAATCCCTGCCCCCTGCTCCAATCCCTCAGCCATGTATTTATCCTCCACCTCATTCCATTCCTACTCTCACTGTCACGTGGCACAGGCAGCAATCCCGAGATTACTACCTTTACGGTCCTTCTTCTCAGCTGCCTTCCTAACTCCCTATATTCTCCTTTCAGGACCTCTTCCTTTTTCCTACCTATGTCATTGGTACCCATATGTACCACGACCTCTGGCTCCTCACCCTCCCACTTCAGGATATCTTGGATGCGATCAGAAACATCCCGGACCCTGGCACCAGGGAGGCAAACTACCATCCGGGTTTCCTGATCGCGTCCACAAAATCGCCTATCTGACCCCCTAACTATCGAGTCCCCTATTACTACTGCCTTCCTCTTCCTTTCCCTACCCTTCTGAGCTACAGGGCCGGAATCTGTGCCGGAGGCACGGCCACTGTTGCTTCCCCCAGGTAGTCTGTCCCCCCCAACAGTACTCAAACAGGAGTACTTATTGTCAAGGGGTACAGCCACTGGGGTACTCTCTAGTACCTGACTCTTCCCCTTCCCTTTCCTAACCGTGAGCCACCTGTCTGCCTCTCATGGCCCCGGTGTGACCACCTGCCTGTAACTCCTGTACATGGAGGCACATGATAAAATAGTCTGAAGTCAGCGTGGTTTCCTGAATCTTGTCTGACAAATCTGTTGGAATTCTTTGAAGAAGTAACAAGCAGGATAGACAAAGGAAAATTGGTTGATGTTGTGTACTCAGAATGCCTTTGACAAGTTGCCATACATGAGGCTGTTAACAAGCGACAAGCCCATGGTATTACAGGAAAGGTTCTAGCATGGATAAAGCAGTGGCTGATTGGCAGAAGGAAAGTAGGAATAAAGGGAACCTTTTCTGACCGGCTGCTGGTGAAGAGTGGTTTTCCACAGGGAGGTGTGTTGGGGCCAATTCTTTTTACATTATATGTTATTAATTTGGAAAATGAAATTGATGATATTGTTGCAAAGTTTGCAGATGATATGAAGATAGGTAGAGGGGGCAGGTAGTTTTGAGGAAGTAGCAAGTCCAGAAAAGGACAGACAAATTAGGAGAATGAGCAAAGAAATAGCACTTTGACAGAAGAAGTGAAAGAGTTGACTGTTTTCTAAATAGAGAGAAAATACAAAAAATAATTGAGGTGCAGGATTCCCTAAAAGTTAATTTGCAGGTGGAATCTGTGGTGAAGAAGGCAAATGCAAGGTTAGCGTTCATTTCAAAAGGACTAGAATATAAAAGCAAGGATGTAATGTTGAGTCTTTATAAAGCCCTGGTGAGGTCTCACTTGCAGTATTGTCAGTAGATTTGAGCCCCTTAGCTCAGAAAGGATGTGCTGAAACTGGAGAGGGTACAAAGGAAATTCACAAAAATGATTCCAGGATTGAATGGCGTGTCATATGAAGAGTGTCTGATGGCTCTGGGCCTGAATTCAGAAAAATGATGGGTGACGTCGTTGAAACCTATCAAATGGTGAAAGGCCTTGATAGAGTGAATGTGGAAAGGATGTTTCCGATCGTGGGAAACACACCTTCCACAGCCTCAGAATAGAGGGGCGTCCTTCTAGAACAGAGATGAGGAGGAATTTCTCGGCCGGAGAGTGGTGAATATATGGAATTCTTTGCAAGTGCTTATGTATATTTAAGGCAGAGATTGATAGTTTCTTGATTGGTCAGGGTATGAAGGGATAAGGGGAGAAGGCAGGAGATTGGGGCTGAGAGGAAAATTGGTTCAGCCATGATGAAATGGTGGAGTAGACTCAATGGGCCAAATGGCCTGTAACAAATTGTCTTATGTCTTATGCCGAGTTGGGGACCTGTGCTTGATAACCGCTGCTGTCTGTGAGGAGTTTGTACCCTCCACCTGTGACTGCCTGGGCTTCCTCCAGGCTCTCCAGTTTCCCCTGCAGTCCAAAGATGTGCTGCTTAGGGTTAATGAACTGTGGGCATGTTACGTTCAGAATCAGAAACTGCCTTATGACCTATGGTGCCATTAGGTTCTTGATCAGTCAGGGTGTCAACAGTTAGGGGGTGAAGGGAGGAGAATGGGGCTGGGAGGGTTAATTAATCAGCCATGATGGAATGGCAAGCAGAGACTTGATAGGCCGAATGGCCTAAATTCTGCTCCTAGTGCTTCTAGTCTTATGATCTTATTAGGTTGGAGACTACCCTGATGAAATAGGAAAGTCTCTCATGTTAGAACCATGCAGATCCGTGAACAAAGTGATATTGTCACTGGAGGCAGTCCTGTTGAGTCGAACAATAATGCGTGTTCCCAGCAGACTGAGCTCATTCTGTTCAAACAATAACTATGACTTCCCTTCACAATACAGAGAGAGAGAGAGAGCGACAGACCGACAGACACACGCATACACACTCACACACAGACACTCAGGCTCAATGGTTCCCAGCTCGCTCGATTCTCCCCCAAATGATTGAATATTTACCATTCACAGGAGGAGAAGCTCGGGTCGGAAAGTTCACAAATTACCTGCTGCCGAGAGCAACTGCGCTCTCAGAATCAGAGGGAATCAGAATCTGTTGTTTTGTGGCAGCAGTACACTGCCATACATAACAATGAAAAAACCCTATGAATTACAGTAAGAAATATATATATATAGATGTTATAGATATAGATATGTATTAAACTTAAGGAACTAGTGCAAAAGCAGAGCAAGTGTTCATGGGTTCAATGGCTATTCCAAAATCTGATGGAAGAAGGGAAGAAGCTGTTCCTAAAATGTTGAGTGTGTGTCTTCAAGCTGCTGCAAGTCCTCCTTATAGAGAAGAGGGCATGTCCTGGGTGATGGGGGTCCTTAATGATAGATACCGCCTCTTTGAGGCATCAGCTTTTGAAGATGCCCTCGATGCTGGGCAGATTAGTGCCTACGATGGAGCTGACAGAGTTTACAACTTTCTGCAGCTTTTTCCGATCCTGTTCCTTGATTCGTCCGACTGTCAAAGGTTATGGGGGAAGGCAGGAGAATGGGGTTGAGAAGAAAGGCAGAGCAGAGTCTGGACAGAATAGGCTAATTCTGCTCCTGTTTTACGGTACGATGATCCGTGGCTGAATCTGTCGGACAGAAGAGGCAGATTGTTAGTGAAGTCTGCAGGTAACCAATTGAAGCCATGTGTGCACCATATGTGTACAGACACGCAGCAAGGTACAAAGGAGTTTTTATTCCCTTTGAACTCATTCTTCAAAGGTCGCGCTCGCTGCTCGCTCCCTTGGCAGGGCACCTGTGGATTGTTTGCTGCATTTTTCCCCAGTGAGCTGGAAGCGTTTACGATAATTCTGAATTGAGAAAACGTGTATTTTAAAAGCCATTGTTCTTGTTTTGGCCAAATCCCACAGCATTATTGGAAACCTTTCACCATTAGATAAAGTTCAAATTTCAAAGTAAATTTATCATCAAAATACATACATGTCACCATATACAACTCAGATTTATTTTCCTGTGATCATACTCAGTAAATCTATGGAAAAGTAACATAACAGGATCAATGAAAGATCAACCAGAGAGCACAAGACAACAAATTGTGCAGATGCGAATATAAATAAACAGCAATATTCTTGCGATTTATTTCAGGCATACACAATAAATACCAAGAAACACTATAGAATCAATTTAAAAAAAACACACAACAGGTCAGAAAAACAACCAATGTGTAAGGACAACAGACAAAAGAGAAAAAAAATGCAATAAATATTGAGAACATGAAACGAAGAGTCCTTGAAAGTGAGTCCATTGGTTGTGGGAACGGTTCAGTGTTGGGATGAGTGAAGTTGAGTGAAGTTATCCTGATTGGCTGAAGCATTTGACGATTGAGGGGTAATAACTGTTCCTGAACCTGGTGGTCTTGGCCATGAGGCTCTTCCTTGATGGCAACAGAGAGAAGAGAACTTGGCCTGGATGGTGGAGATCCTTAATCATAGCCACGGTAGCGTAGTGGTTAGCACAATGCTCTAACAGCTCATAGGGAGGGCGGTGGTTCTGGAGTTAAGAGTTCAATTCTGGCGCCACTCTGTACGTCTCTGTTACCCCCCCCCCCCGTGAATGCATGGGTTTTCAGCTTTCCCCGGGTGCTCCAGTTTCCTCCCAGAGTCCAAAGACGTACCGGTTATTAGGTTAATAGGACATTATAAATTGTCCTGTGATTAGGTTAGTGTTAAATCGTTGGGTTGCCATGACGATGTGGCTCGTTGGGCCGGAAGGGCCTGTTCGTTGCTGTATCACTAAATAAATAATTAAATGATGGCTGCTTTCCTGTGATGCTGATTTGTTTGTGTGATCTCCCCACGCACACTCTTCGGATGCAGTGAAGCGTCTGAGGAAAGCTGGAGTGAGCTAGGGCTTTTCTCTTTGTATGGAGTGAAAAAAAGAAAACTGTGCCTTCTTTCTGACAGCAACAGTGAGGAGAGAGTGTAACCTGGGTGCTGCTTTCCTGCAATAGCACTCTCTGACGGTGTTTGTGTACATCCCAGCCACAGCAGCGTAGAACACGGAACACAATACGGTAAAGCACAGGAACAGGCCCTTCAGCCACAATGATCTGCCGAACCAATTGAATTAGTAATGGCCAAATAAACTAATCCCCCTGTGTCCACATCCTTCCATTTTCCTCACATTCATATGCCTATCTAAATGTCTTAAAAGTCTCTAATGTATCTGCCTCTACCCCAGGCAATGCATTCCGCGCACCCACCCCACTCTGTGTAAACTCCTTCGAAGTTACCTCTCTGACATTAAATGCATATCCTCTGGCATTCCCCCCTCTAGTTCAACACGTGGATGAACAACACAGGCTACATCCCCTCCTCGCCCTGCACCTACCATGGACTCACCTTCACTACTGAGCAGGTGAAGGGCTCTGGGGAAACTCAGGCCTGGCAAAGCATTGTGACCGGACGGTGTGAGCCCCGAGGTCCTGAAGGAGAGTGCTGAGCAGCCGTGTGGAGTTCTCCGGCGCATTCTCAATCTGAGTCTCAGCCTGGAAAGGGTCCGACTGTATGGAAAACATCACATGTGGCCCCAGTACCCAGGAAGGGCCAACTGAAAGTCTTGAATGACTACAATCCAGTGGCCCTGAGCTCACGCATCATGAAGACCCTAGAGAGGCTGGTCCTGGCTCACCTCCGACCCCCGGTCAGATCAGCCCGCAATCCCCTGCAGTTTGCCTACAGGAGCACACTGGAGTCAATGATGTTGCCATCTTCCTGCTGAACAGAGCCTACTCCCGTTTAGATAAGCAGGGCAGCATGGTTTTTGATTTCTCAAGTACCTGCAACACCACACGGTCCTCATTGCCGGTGAAAAACTCCATTCGATGCAGGTTGGCACCTGGATAATGGACTATCTGACTGGAGTGAGCATCACCAATGTCCTGTCCTGGTCCAGCCAAACAGATGCCATTTTTACTTTATTTTAATTTTACAGTGCGAAACAGGCTCTTCCAGTACAGCCACCCACTGATTTAACCCCTAGCCTAATCATAGGACAATTTACAGTGACCAGTTAAAGCAATCAGTATGTCTTTGGACTGAGAAACTGGAGCACTCAGGCAACAGATGTGCACACGGGGAGAACGTACAAACTCCTTACGGAGAACTCAGGGATTGAACGCGGAACTCCAATACCCCGAGCTGTAATACCACTGCTACACCACCGTGGCACCCACAGTGGCCGTTGGACCTTTGAAACTGGAATTGGTGTTTTGTTATTATTGTCGCGCGTATAGTGAGAAGATTTTTTTGCCGCCTTTGCTGCGGTCGGGATGGTTGAGAGCCTCAAGTGAGAGACTAGCCGCGAACTTTACCAATAGCCTGACCTGGTCCAACCACGTAGATGACATTGTAAGAAAGCCCACGGACACCACTGCTTTCTCAGCAAATTGGGCTTGCCTCCATCGACTCTTGCCAAATTTTTTAGATGCACCAAAAACATTCTATTTGGATGCATCACAGTAGCGTAGTGGTTGAGGCCCTCCATTAATTGAGGTCAACCATGGAAGTTGTGTCCTTACTGTCTACCCAATACCAAGCCAGGGCAGTATGATATGGAGAGCACGCTGTTACCCATGTAGCAGGCTCCGCTTTCCACGCAGCTGATGAATCCAAACGAACAGCAGAGAACGATACAGTTTGGCACAGGAGTTGTCAGTCAGTGTTGAACTGAACACAAGACTGCCTTAGGGATCTTGATTTTTCCACTGGGGTTTACTCCCCGTGAGTGGGTACAGCCGCAAGGCAGTGGAGGTTTGAGATCAGAGTTTTCCTTCTATCAGATGAGGTGCCAACCACAGCTGGTGAGCCCCATCTGCCCAAGGCACCAGCAATCTGCCTTTGCCCCTTTTGGTTCGTAGAAATGGTCCCGCCAGGCTTAGTAGCTAAGCCTCACGTGAAAGCCAGGAGCTGGACTTGGTTGTCAGAGGCTATTTGAGGTGGACACCATTGGGAGCATTTAATAGGTAGTGGGAGCTTATCTCCACAAACCCACCCCAGTAGATAGATAGATAGATAGATAGATAGATAGATAGATACTTTATTCATCCCCATGGGGAAATTCAACTTTTTTTTCCAATGTCCCATACACTTGTTGTAGCAAAACTAATTACATACAATACTTAACTCAGTAAAAAATATGATATGCATCTAAATCACTATCTCAAAAAGCATTAATAATAGCTTTTAAAAAGTTCTTAAGTCCTGGCGGTTGAATTGTAAAGCCTAATGGCATTGGGGAGTATTGACCTCTTCATCCTGTCTGAGGAGCATTGCATCGATAGTAACCTGTCGCTGAAACTGCTTCTCTGTCTCTGGATGGTGCTATGTAGAGGATGTTCAGAGTTTTCCATAATTGACCGTAGCCTACTCAGCGCCCTTCGCTCAGCTACCGATGTTAAACTCTCCAGCACTTTGCCCACGACAGAGCCCGCCTTCCTTACCAGCTTATTAAGACGTGAGGCGTCCCTCTTCTTAATGCTTCCTCCCCAACACGCCACCACAAAGAAGAGGGCGCTCTCCACAACTGACCTATAGAACATCTTCAGCATCTCACTACAGACATTGAATGACACCAACCTTCTAAGGAAGTACAGTCGACTCTGTGCCTTCCTGCACAAGGCATCTGTGTTGGTAGTCCAGTCTAGCTTCTCATCTAACTGTACTCCCAGATACTTGTAGGTCTTAACCTGCTCCACACATTCTCCATTAATGATCACTGGCTCCATATGAGGCCTAGATCTCCTAAAGTCCACCACCATCTCCTTAGCGCGGCAGTATTACTGCAGGGGCGTCAGAGTTTGGAGTTCAGTTCTGAAAACATCTGTAAGGAATTTGTGTGTTCTCCATGTGGAATGTGTTGGTTCCCTCTGGGTGCTCTGGTTTCCTCCCGTCGTCCAAAGACTTACCAGTTAGTGGAGAAGGTTAACTGGTCATTGTAAATTGATCTGCGATTAGGCTCGATGGCTAGAAGAGCCTGTTCTGTGCTGTATTTCTAAATAATTAAATACATACAGTAAATAGATAGAGAAATCCTGGCTCGCCCAGTAGACATGACTGCATCTTTCTCGTTGGGAATGGCAGTGGGAGTGCTGGAATCGGAATTGGTTTGTTATTGTCACGTGTGCTGAGTGAGATACAGTGAACAGCTTGCCTTGCATACTGTTTATATCGATCAGATCATTACACAGTGCACTGAGGCAGAACAAAATACAATAACAATGTAAAGTATAACAGCTACAGAGAAAGTGCAGGTAAACAATAAGGTGGAAGATCGTATCGAGATAGATTGTGAGGTCAAGAGTCCATCTTATCAAACATTAAATAGTCTTATAACAGAAGCTGTCCTTGAGCCTGGTGAGACATGCTTTGTATCTTTTGCCAAGAGGAGAGGGGAGAAGAGAGAATGTCTGGGATGGGTGGGGTCTTTGATTATGTTGGCTGCTTTACTGAGGCAGTGAGAAGTGCGGACAGAGTTCATGGAGGGGAGGCTGGTTTCTGTGATGAGGCGAGCTGTGTCCACAACTCTCTGCAGTGGGCAGCGAGGTTGCCATGCCATAAGACATCGGACACTGGAGCAGAATTAGACCATTTGGCCCATTGAGTATCAGGCTGTATACATCCGGAAAGGATGCTTTCTATGATGCATTAACAAAAATTGGCGAGGGTTGAGTTTCTTTTATCGTGCTGAGGAAGCAGAGGCATTGGTGAGCTTTGGCCATGGCATCGACACAGTTGGACCAGGACAGACTATTGGTGATGTTCACACCTGGGAAGATAAAACTCTCAACCCTCTCGACCTCAACACCCCCTCAATGTGGAGAATGAACCTTGGTTTCAGTGGTTATTTCACCAGCAATCACTGATCGGGGTTCGATTCCTGCCACTGTCCTTAAGGAGTTATATTGTTGCAATGAGCGAATGAAGTGAACCCAAGTGCAGGACACAGGCGTGGAGATTGAGTTAGGAGGCTTACGCAGACGCGAACGTTGAACAGCAAACGGGAGGCATCTTGAAATGGAGCCTTGACTTACAGAGACGGAGTTTCGTGGTAAACCTTGTAACTGGAGCAAAACTTAGAACACACGGTCCTAAGTGGCCGGGAAATGTTAATCACCACACAGGCAAAACCAAGGATCTGGCAAGTGGGGTTTGTAACACCGGGGTTCCTATGCTGCAGGTCCTGATGGAAACCAGGTGTGCCGTCATCAAAGAGAATTAGAAGCAATTGGGAAATTAACGGTCGGAACCATGGCACAATCAAAGGAAATTAGAGGAAACTAGGGAATAAATGATCAGGACCGTGACGTATATCTTCTTCCCATGACCACATGGAGTTCCTCCAGTCACTCTGGTTTCCTCCCACATTATAAAGACATGTGGCTTAGGGTTAGTAAGTTGTGGGCTTGCTATGTTGGCGTTGGAATTGTGGTGACACTTGCGATCTGCCCCTGCACATCCTTGGACTGTTAGATTTCACTGTATGTTTCCATGGACAGTACATGTGACAAATAAAGACAATCTAATCTTATCTTATAACACACCTGAGGACTGCAGCAAGCACTCGGTTTTGAAATTGAGTCGATGGGGTGACTGTGAAGACAAATCAAATGTTCTCCTTTCTAGCTTGGCTTCCTTCCCCTCTACTCACCTTGTTATTCTGGCATCTTCCTCCTTGCTTTTCAGTCCTGATGAAGGCTCTTGGCCCAAAATGTCAACTGTTTATTCATTTCCTCCAGCTTTTTGCGTGTGCTGCTCTGGATTTTCAGCATCTGCAGAAGCTTGTGTTTATGAAATGAAAACTCGTACAGTGTATCCCAGACAGCTTTTGCACCCTTTCCCATATTGAACTCAGTCAGGATAGAGGCACTGACAACACGATGCCTGCTTGTTTATAGATCCAAACATCGGTTCCCTCTTCCCTGAACAAATGCTGAGAAAAACGACTTCTGGAATGTTCCCAAATCATCGCTGACCCAGCCACCCAAGCCGACCCCAACCTCATCAGTGCATCATCAGAAACAGCCTTCCGTTCTTGTCCCTGTTCCAGACCTTCACTAGCTAAATCCTTCTGTCCTGGGACCGAACGAGCTACGCACATCTTTAGCAGTTCACAGTGAACTAATTTGTTAACTCCATCGCGGATGGTTCTAAGCCTGGATACAAAAGGAGGAGGGTTTGGCATGGGACTAGTAACTCTGACCTGTAAAACCCAGAGCTACAGAAACTCCAAAGAACTCATCCCTGGGAGATGAAGGATCTTTGAAGAGCTACACCTTGAAAGACTAAAATACTGGCTCGGGACAGAGGACTCTGGTGATCTGCTGTCGGTGGCCAAGGCCCCAGTGGGGGTGATGGTCTTAAGAAACAGAAGAAGAAGAAGATGTTTTGGTTAATCTGCATCTGATTTAATTACATCCTAAACCCACCATCTTTACATAGAACACAGAACATAGAACCGACCTCCTGTCCCGCCTCCCGGGAGATGTTTGTGCTAAGGTGTCCTTGGAGAGAGAGCTGTGGTCACCATGGGCACAGGAGGGTTTCTGGGAACGGTGGGCCTCCCAGGCAATTGAGAATTTTGTATATAGTAGTAACTGTATTTTAATTTAATATTGTTTTCTAAATCCCTGATGTTTGTATTTTGTGTACTTTCAAGGTTAAGTTCAGTTTATTGTCATTCAAAGTTCAAAGTAAATTTTATTATCAGAGTACATTTGTATCACCCCATACAACCCTGGGATCCATTTTCCTGTGGGCAGACTCAGCAAATCTATAGAATAGTAACCATAACAGGATCAATGTAAGGCCAACCAGAGTGTGGAAAGCAGCAAAATGTGCAAATGCAAATACCAAAAAAAGCAAAAAATAATGAGAACATGAAATAACGAGATCAAAAGTCCTTAAGATAATTGGTTGTGAGAACATCTCAATGGATGAGCAAGTGAGTGTAGTTTTATCCCCTTTTGTTCAAGAGCCTGATGGTTGAGGGATGGTAACTGTTCTTGAACCTGGTGGTGTGAGTCGTGAGGCTCCTGTACTGATGGCAGCAGTGAGAAGACAGCATGGCCTGGGCGGTGAGGATATTTGATGACGATGCTACTTTCCTACAACAGCATTTCATGTACCATATATGTGCTCAGTGGCTGGGAGACCTTTACCTGTGTTGTACTGGGCTGAATCAGTTTCTCGGTTTTGCTGAAATGGAGCGAGAGATTTGCAACCTCCCTCCTGTACGCTGATTCATCACCCCCTTTGATACAGCCCACAACAGTGGTGTCATCAGCAAACTTGTATCTGGTCTTGAGCTGTACTTAGCCACACAGTCATCGGTGTAAAGCGAGAGGAGCAGGGGGCTGAGCACACATCCCTGTGGTGCATCTGTGCTGATGGAGATCATGGAGATGTTTCATTTGATGGTACACAAGTACACCACCAAACGAAATAACATTCCTTCGGACCAAGGTGCAAAGCATACTATATGTACCACACACACAACACAGAGTAATATTACCACAAGTAAGCTAATGAATAATAGGGTGCATTTATTACACATTTTAAAAAATAACCAGTATAATGCTACTTGCACTTCATACGTGATAAGACCTGGGTGGTGGCCGGGAGCTCAGTAATCTCACGGTCTGGAAGAAGAAGCCGTTTCCCACCCGAACAGTCCTTGTCCTAACGCTACGGTATCTCCTGCCCGATGGTAAAGGATCAAAGAAATTGCTGGACGGACGGGAGGGATCATTGACAATGCTGAGGACCCTGTGTACACAGTGCTCTGGATAAATATCTGAATTTTGTGAGTGAATAAACTGTTGTAGTTTTGTGAAAAAAAAGGGAAGTTGGGACATATGACTATAAGACATTAGAACAGAATTGGGTCTGTTCACCAGTCTCTCATGGCTGATTTATTATCCCTCTCAACCACATTCTCCTGCCTTCTCCGAAAACCATAGACAACCTGACTAACCTATCATCCACTGCTTTAAATATACTCAACAACTTGGCCTCCACAGCCACCTTTGGCTATGAATTCCATAGATTCACCACCCACTGGCTAAACAAATTCATTCTCATCTCATTCTAAATGAACATCCCTCTATCTGAGGATGTTCCCTCTTATCCTAGACTCTCCCACTATAGGATACATCCTCTACATATCCACTCTATCTAGGCCTTTCAATATTCAATATGTTTCAAAGATATATTCACTCATTCTTCTAAACTCCAGTGAGTACGGGCACAGAGCCATCAAATGCTCCTCAAATGTTAACGCTTTTATTCCTGATTCCTGGAATTATTCTTGTGAATCTCCTCTGGACCCTCTCCAATGCCAGCACATATTTTCTTAGATAAGGGGCTCAAAACTGATCCAAGTGTAGTCTGACCAATGCCTTATAAGGTCTCAGAACTACATCCTTGTTTTTATATTCTAATCCTCTCAAAATGAACGCTAACATTGCATTCCCCTTCCTCACCACCGACTCAACCTGCCAAGTTTGGTAGACAGGCACAGAACAAGCAATCCCAGGACTAGAGGCAGCCTCAGGGGAACAGGAATAAACAGAGGGAAAGTTGTTTTAAATCTGGCCAGATTTCACACATCCCCATGATGTAATGTACTAAAACAGACATTGAGCCTTTGGAGAGGGTATAAGGGAAAAAGAGACTTCCCAGAAGGAGAAAAAGAATTCCCAGAACCATGTCAATTCCTATCCCCATTCCCATTCTGACATGTTGCTCCACGGTCTCCTGTTCTGCCACGATGAGGCCATTCTTGTGTTGGAGGAGCAACACCTCATATTCCATCTTGGTAGCTTCCAACCTGATGGCATGAACATTTCTCTAACTCCTGGCAATTTCCTTCCGCTCCCCACTTCCTTCTTGTTCTTTTCCCCACTTTGGCCTCTTACCTCTTCTCCTCACCTACGTATTACATCCCCCTGGTGCCCCTCCTCTTTCCCTTTCTCTCATGGTCCACTCTCTTCTCCTATTAGATGCCTTCTTCTTCAACTCGTTCCCTTTTCCACCTATCACCTCCCAGCTACATACTTCATTCCCTCTCTCCCTCCCATCTGGCTCACCTATCACCTGCCAGCTTGTCCCTCTACCCTGCCTCCCACCACTTTCTTATTCTGGCATCTTCCACCTTCCTTTCCAGTCCTGATGAAGGGTCATAGCCCAAAGCATCGCCCCTTTATTAATTTCCATAGATGCTGCCTGACCTGCTGAGTTCCTCCAGCTTCATGTGAGTGTTGCTCCGGATTTCCAGCATCTGCAGGATCTCTTGCATTCCCAGAACTGGAAATTATTTCACTCTCAGGAAGGGCAGAGCTACGAGGGGTGGTGGGATCAGAGCTCTGGGAAGTGGGTATCTCAGAGAAAGGAAAGGGTGAGGGCAATGCAAACACGCAGTAATGTAAGAGTTAATGGATGAGGTGTGTTTGATGGCTCTGGGCCTGTACTCAGTGACACTTTCAAGAATGAATGGGGATCTCAATGAAACCTATGAAATGTTGAAAGGCCTAGAGAAACTGGGTCTAGAAATGACGTTTCCTGTAGTGGGAGAGTCTTGGACCAAAGGGCACTGTTATGTGGCTGGCAACAATGAATATAGAATTGAGTCAGGTTTTGTAAACAAACATAAACATTTCTTAAACTCTGCTCAACAAAAGTGAAAAGTAAACAAATGACTAACTTAACCGGAAGTCAACTGCTATACGGCAACTTAACAAACAGCCAAACTCTGGAATAGTTCTTCAAGTGGTAAATTCGAACACAGTCTTAAAGTGGTAAATTCAAAAGTCCAAGTGATTTATACAGTCAGTAAGGAGAGACTTTACTGCAACAACAATTCCTCCGAAGAAAATGACGAATCTGCTGATCACAGTCGAGAGATGCGTTGTCCAAAGAATTCACGATGAAGGAAATAGGAACTGACCTTTTGCTTGGCGAATGAACACTGCACAAACCTCCTTGATCTTGCAGGAGTTATCTCAGATACAGGTCACTATTTCTGAACAAAGATTCAATAAGGTCGATCCTGTATTAAACCACCGAACGACACCAACTTTATTCGATCCTTCGGGTTCCCGTATTTCGGTGAAGTCTTCCCTCCCCAACTCGACTGTAAAGATAAATTAAAGATGCAACAAACCAGAACCGGGAGCGACTGGTGAAACTGCCAGCACAACGGATTTTGCTCCTTACAATAGAAAGTAGAAACTCCACTTTAAAAACGAAACTGCGTCATGAGACGAATACGCAGCAAAACTAACGAACTACCCCGAACTAACTGCGTCACAGCAGGGGTTCCCTGTATATACCTGTTGGAACATAATACCAAGTGACCACACACCGGCGGGAAAATTACATCACCCCACCATCACAAGACAATTACATCATGGTCATAAGACAGTCACAAGATACCCACGGGGTATGTAACAGCACAGACTAAGAAAAGAGTGACGTCCATTTAAAACAGAGACGAGGAGGAATTTCTTTAGCCAGAGGGTGGTGAATCTGTGGAATTCATTACCACAGGTGGCTGTGGAGACCAAGTCATTGACTATACTTATTGGGGAGGTATTTAAATTCTTGATTAGTCAGGGAGTCAAAGGTTATGGAGAGAAGGAGGGAGGTTGGTGTTGATAGGGATGATAAATCAGGATGTTGGGAAGGGTGAGAGTGGAGCACTGCAGGAGGGGTGTGGGGCAGGTGGCAGAAAAGTAGTGACACACCCAGCCCTGAGACACCAGGCAAGGTTACTTGATTCCAAACAATTGGTTTATTGATCACTATAGAATGTCCCTCTGATGCTTCCTGCTCCCTCCCCTCTCCGTTCCCCTTTTCCCAACAATGATTCCCCTCTCCCTGCTCCCAAGAGTCAAGGGCAACAGACACACGAAGATCCCATTTCCTGCAGTTCCCCTCCAAGTCACACAAGAGACTGACTTGGAACGATAATGACATTCCTTCACCACTGCTGGGTCTAAATCCTGGAATGGCCTCCCCAACAGTAGCGTGGGGAAAACCTTCCCCAAAAGGACTGCAGCAGTTCCAGGCAGCTCATCCCCATCTTCTGAAGGGGCACTTAGGGATGGGTGGTATGCGTTGCACAGGATGTTCAAAGAAGGTACCGCAGCCGTATTTCATTAGGAGTTTGAGGAGATGTCAAATGCCACCAAAGAAATGCACAAATCTCTACAGATGTGCCATAGATCTTGACTGGTCAGGGCATGAAGGGATATGAGGAGAAGGCAGGAGATTGGGGCAGAGAGAAAAAACGGATCAGCCATGATGAAATGGCAGAGCAGACTTGATGGACCAAACGGACCAATTTTGCCCCTAAAGTGCCTATAAAAAGTATTCACCCCCTTGGAAGTTTTCATGTTTTATTGTTTTACAACATTGAATCACAGTGGATTTAAATCGGCTTTTTTGACACTGATCAACAGAAAAGACTCTTTCATGTCAAAGTGAAAACAAATTTCTACAAATTGGTCAAAATTTATTAAAAATATTAAATACAAAATAGTTGATTGCATAATTACTCACCCCCTTCAATTCAGTATTTAGTAGATGCACCATGATGTAATTAGCAGCAATTACAACCTTAAGTTTGTGGATAGGTCTCTATCAGGTTTGCACATCTGGGCACTGCAAATTTTCCCCATTCCTCTTTACTAAACTGCTCAAGCTCTGTCAGATTGCATGGGGATCATGAGTGAGCAGATCTTTTTAAGTCCAGCCAAAAATTCACAGTTGGATTGAGGCGTGGACTCTGACTTGGCCACGCCAGGACATTGTTGATTTTTAAGCCATTCCTATGTAGCTTTGGCTTTATGCTTGGGCTCACTGTCTTGCTGGAAAACAACTTTACTCCCAAGTCACAGTTCTCTTGCAGACTGCATCACGTTTTCCTCCAGGATTTCCCTGTATTTTGCTGCATTCGTTTTACCCGCTACTTTCACAAGCCTTCCAGAGTCTGTTGCGGTGAAGCATCCCCACAGCATGATGCACCACCACCATACTTCAAAGCATATTTACAGCTGTGCCATATTCTTTCCATTTCTTGATGATTGACTTAACTGTACTCCAAGGGATATTCAGTGATTTTTAAATTATCTAATATCCATCTCCTGACTTGTCCTTTTCTTAGAGTTGCCTAAAAACGTTCGTTTGTCTTCCTAACAATTACTGCATGGAAACAGGCCATCTTGGCCCTTCTAGTCCGTGCCGAATGCTTACTCTCACCTAGTCCCACTGACCTGCACTCAGCCCATAACCCTCCATTCCTTTCCTGTCCATATACCTATCCAATTTTACTTTAAATGATGATACCGAACCTGCCTCCACCACTTCTACTGGAAGTTTGTTCCACACAGCTACCACTCTCTGAGTATAGAAATTCCCCCTCGTGTTACCCTTAAACTTTTGCCCCTTAACTCTCAGCTCATGCCCTCTTGTTTGAATCTCCCCTACTCTCAATGGAAAAAGCCTATCCACGTCAACTCTATCTATTCCCCTCACAATTTTAAATTCCTCTATCAAGTGCCCCCTCAACCTTCTACGCTCCAAAGAATAAAGACCTAACTTGCTCAACCTTTCTCTTTAGCTTAGGTGCTGAAACCCAGGTAACATTCTAGTAAATCTTCTCTGTACTCTCTCTATTTTGTTGACATCTTTCCTATAATTCGGTGACCAGAACTGTACACAATACTCCAAATTCGGCCTCACCAATGCCTTGTACAATTTTAACATTATATCCCAACTCCTATTCTCAATGCTCTGATTTATAAAGACCAGCATACCAAAAGCTTTCTTCACCACCCTATCCACATAAGATTCCACCTTCAGGGAACTATGCACCATTATTCCTAGATCACTCTGTTCTACTGCATTCTTCAATGCCCTACCATTTACCATGTATGTCCTATTTGGATTATTCCTACCAAAATGTAGCACCTCACACTTATCAGCATTAAACTCCATCTGCCATCGTTCAGCCCACACTTCGAACTGGCCTAAATCTCTGCAAACTTTGAAAACCTACTTCATTATCCACAACCTTAGTATCATCTGCATCCTTACTAATCCAATTTACCACCCATCATCCAGATCATTAAAGAATATGACAAACACCATTGGACCCAGTACAGATCACTGAGGCACACCACTAGTCACCGGCCTCCAACCTGACAAACAGTTATCCACCACCACTCTCTGGCATCTCCCATCCAGCCACTGTTGAATCCATTTTACTACTTCAATATTAATACTTAACGATTGAACCTTCCTAACTAACCTTCCGTGTGGAACCTTGTCAAAGGCCTTACTGAAGTCCGTATAGGCAACTTCCACTGCTTTACCCTCGTCAACTTTCCTAGTAACCTCTTCAAAAAATTCAATAAGATTTGTCAAACATGACCTTCCACGCACAAATCCATGTTGACTGTTCCTAATCAGACCCTGTCTATCCAGATAATTATATACACCATCTCTAAGAATACTTTCCATTAATTTATCCACCACTGACATCAAACTGACAGGATACTGACTCACCAGCATTTGGACCTTCCAGATACAGGTGTGTTTTTACTACAATCAATTGAAACAACTTGACTGCACACCTAGATCTCAATTAAACTCAATTTGACTTCTAAAACCAATTGGCTGCACCAGTGATGACTTGGAGTGTCATATTAAAAGGGGCAAATACTTAAGAAATCAATTAATATGTGTTTTATATTTGTAATTGATTGCACAGATCTGTTTTCACTTTGACATGGAAGAGTATTTTTCTGTTGATCAGTGTCAAAAAGAGCCAAATTAAATCCACTGTGATTCAATGTTATAGAACAATAAGGTATGAAAACTCTCAGGGAGGAGCGGGGTGAATGCTTTTTATAGGCCCTGTATATCTTATGGTCTTATAGAGAGCATTCTAACTGGTTGTATCACCATCTGATCTGGAGGGGCCACAGCACGGGATCGGAAAAAGCTGCAGAAAGTTGCAAACTCATTCAGCTCCATCAGCCTCCCCAGCGTCGACAACATTTTCAAAATGCGATGGCTCAACAAATCAGCACCTGTCATTAAAGACCCGGTCACCCAGCCCTCTTCTCATTGTTACCATCAGGGACGAGGTACGGGAGCCTGAAAACACGCTGTCAATGATTCAGGAACAGCCTCTTTCCCTCTGCCATCAGATTTCTGAATGGACAATGTACCCATGAACACCACCTCACTGTTTTCTTTTGTACTTTCTTTGCACTGCTTATTTAATTTATATCTCTGACTGTAATTTATAGGTTTTATTATTATTTCATTGCATTGTACTGCTGCCACACATTTCACAACATTTGCCAGTGATTTTAGACCTGATTCTCATTCAGATTTAACCTCTTCAATTCCAGCATCAGTGTCAGAAGCCGGTCTGGCACCTTGTGTTAATGTTCTTTGTGTAGAGTCAGCGGGCAGTCCGTCTGCTGTCAGGCCAGGATATCATCCCCCCACAGCTGGTGCTCAGCGAGGCTGGGTAATATTTCACCAGTGCTCTGCACAATGGCTTCTTGCTGGATTTGCGTTCCACTGGCCAGCATTGCAGTTTATACACAAGCAAACAAATACGTGCTGTCTCACTCTAAAACACACACACACAGACACAGACACACACACACACACACTCACACACACACACACACACAGACACAGACACAGACACTCACACACACACACTCACACACACACATGCACAGACACACACACACGTACACACACACACTCACACACACAGAGACACACACACACACACACACACACAGACACACACACACAAACAGGCATGTTCACACCACACACATACACACACAGACATGTTCACACACACAAACAGACATGTTCACACATACATGTTCTCACACACACACACAAACACACACACATGCACAAACACAGACATATTTTCACACACAAACAGACATGTTCACACACATGTTCTCACACACACAAACACACCACACACACATACACACACATGTTCACACACATGCAGACATGTTCACACACATGCGCACACACACACGCACACACACACACACACACGCACACACACACACACACACACACACACACACACACACACACACACACACACTACAGCTCAGAAACAGACTTTTTGGCCCATCTCACCCATGCTGAACTGTTATTCTGCCTCATCCCATCGACCCACACCTTGACCATTGCCGTCCATAACCCCCCATCCATATATTTATCCATATTTCCCATAAACATTGAAATCGAACCCACATCCACCAGCTCATTCCATACTCTCACCACCCCTTCAGCGAAGAAGTTTCCCCTCAGTTAAACATTTCACCTTTCACCTTTAACCCATGACCTCTAGTTCTCGTCTCACCCAATCTCAGTGGAACAGTCTAGCTTGTATTTACCCTATCTATACTCCTCATAATTTTGTATACATCTATCAACAGACAGACAGACAGACATACTTTATTAGTCCCGAGGGAAATTGGGTTTCGTTACAGCCGCACCAAGAATAGTGAAGAAATATAGCAAAATAAAACCATAAATAATTAGATAATAATAAGTTAATCATGCCAAGTGGAAATAAGTCCAGGACCAGTCTATTGGCTCAGGGTGTCTGACACTCCGAGGGAGGAGTTGTAAAGTTTGATGGCCACAGGTAGGAATGACTTCCTATGACACTCAGTGTCACATCTCGGTGGAATGAGTCTCTGGTTGAATGTACTCCTGTGCCTAACCAGTACATTATGGAGTGGATGGGAGACATTGTCCAAGATGGCATGCAACTTGGACAGCATCCTCTTTTCAGGCACCACCGTCAGAGAGTCCAGTTCCACCCCCACAACATCACTGGCCTTATGAATTCTCCCACACTCCAGGGAATAAAGTCCTAACCTATTCAAACTTTCCCTACAACCCAGGTCCTCAACTCCTGGCAACATCTTGTAAATCTTCTCTGTACTGTTTGCCATTTAGCAAATATAACAGGGTAATACGCGAGAGGTCTGAGAGGTGGACTCCCGGGTTCTAGCGCAGAAAATACAGGGGCCCAGGCAGAGATATTATAATGCCCTCCGCCACCCGAGTTGTGGGTAAGGTAGTAGGAGTGTAGGAGGAGTAGCTGGCTATGAAGGTATGGAGGGGTCAAGCCCAGAGCTATTGAGGGGAGCTGAGGCAAGGCTGGGGTGTGAGATGCTCTGCTTGTGTGGGGGATGAGGTCTTTGTGATGGGAAGATCTGGGGTCAGATACACATCTGGGGGTCAAATTGGTCAATCCCATGCACATTCCAGTACTGTTCATCTGTAAATAAAGGGACAGATTCTCCAAGGAGAACGGTCAGATAACGAGTGGTATCTGTTAACGACCCCCTTATAAGGTCAAATCTCCAGAGTTCTGTCTAAATAAGGCAACAGGAGCATGCGTGGAGAAGAAGGGATGCACAGATTTGACCTAGGGGTCGGGCTTTGACCAACACACATGTACCGGGAGCAGGGCCAGCCAGAGACAGTGCCACGCACCTCCAGCAGCCTCTTCCGAGAAGTGCTGGCTCACTTGAGAGGAGAGGAGGAGGAGAGTGCAGTGGGGGAGGGGGGAGGTTGGTGGAGGGAGGGTTTAATTGTGGGAGGCTTGCAAAGTGAAGAGGCTCAAATCCCAATCTGAATCATATTTAATATCATTGACATATGTCCTAAAATATGTTGTTTTGTGACAACAGTACATAATAAAAAAACTATAAATTATAGTAAGAAATGCATGTGTATAAAAATTGAATTAAGTAACTAGTACAAAAAAAGAGCAAGCAAAGGAAAAAAAAAGTGAGCTGGTGTTCATGGGCTCATTGTCCATTTCAGAAATCTGATGGTGGATGGGAAGAAGCTGTTCCTGAAACGTTGAGTGTGTGTCTTCAGGCTCCTGTACCTCCTCCCTGATGGTAGGAATGAGAAGAGGGCATGTCTTGGGAAATGGGGGTCCTTAATGACAGATGCTGCCTTTTTGACGCATCACCTGTTGATGATAAGACCACAAGATATAGGAGCAGAATTAGGCCATTCAGCCCATCGAGTCTGCTCCACCATTCCATCATGGCTGATCCCGGATCCCACTCAATCCCATATTCCTGCCTACTCAACATATCCTTTGATGCTCTGACTGATCAGGAAATGACCAACTTCTGCTTTAAACATACCCATGGATTTGACCTCCACCACAGTCAGTGGCAGAGCATTCCACAGATTCACCACTCTTTGGCTAAAAGTGTTCCTCTGTTCTGAAAGGTCGCTCAGCTGAGCCCTCAAGTTCTGGATGTCCTCGACGGAGGGGAAGCTGGTGTCTGTAATGGAACGGTTGAGTTGGTGACTTTAGGCAGCTTTTCCTGATCCTGTGCAGTGTCCCCCCCCCCACCCCCACCATACCAGACGGAGATGCGGCCAGTTAGAATGCTCTCAGCAGTGACTGTGTGCTGTCCGTCTCTGTCGCTCAAAACGGAATATTTCCCCATTGCATAGAGCCAGGGTGTTCAGGTTTAAACTCTCCTCTTAAAGGTTGCGAACTGTGCCAGAACCAGAGATAGTCCCAATGAAGAAGGTGGCCCTTTGCCTTCATAAATCAAAGTACTGAGAGCAGGAGCTAGGGTGCCATGTTGAAGTTAGTGAAGCCCAACTTGGAGTATTGAGAGTATTTCTGCTCAGCTACCTTCAGGAATGATGTCAACAAGACTGAAAGAGTGCAGAGAAAATTAACCAGGACGCTGCCAGGACCTGAGGACCTGAGTTATAGGGAAATGTTGAATAGGCTGGGATTTTATTCCCTGGAGAGAGAAAATTGAAGGGAGATTTGACAGAGGTAAACAAAATGATGAGGGGTATAGACAGGGTAAATGGTAACCCTGTTTGGGGGAGACTAGAACTAGAGGTCATGGATTACAGGTGGAAGATGAGATGTTTAAGGGGTACATGAAAGGGATCTTCTCAGACCAGAACTTGGTGAGAGTGTGGAATGAGCTGTCAGCAGAAGTGGGGGCTGTGGGTTCTATTTCAACATTTAAGAGAAATTTGGATAGGTACATGGCTGGGAGGGGTATGGAGGACTATGGTGTGGGTGCAGGTCGATGGAACGAGGCAGATTAATAGCTTGTCATGGCCTAGATGGGTCCATAAGACCATAAGACATAGAAGCAGAATTAGGCCATCTGGCCCATCGAGTCTGCTTCGCCATTCAGTCATGGCTGATCCTTTTTTTAATCTCCTCCTCAACCCCAGTTTCTGGCCTTCTCCCCGTAACCTTTGATGCCACGTCCAATCAAGAACCTATCAATCTCTGCCTTAAATACACCCAACGACCCGGCCTCCACAGCTGCACATGGCAACAGCAGAGGTCAAGGGGCCTCTTCCTATGATTTAGTGCTCTATGACCCATTGTGCCTCTGCCCACAGCTGAGGGGATGCTTGGACCAATTAAACCCAATGACTTGGCAATGAATTCCATAGAGCCAGCATGCTCTGGCTAAAGCAATTCCTCCTCTTCTCTGTTGTGAATGGACATCCTTCTATTCTGAGGCTGCATCCTCTGTTCCGGGACTCTCCCACTATAGGGACCATCCTCTCCATGTCCACTCTATCTCGGCCTTTCAATGAGATCCCCTACCACCCCTCCCACCCCCCCCATTCTTCTAAACTCCAGCGAGTACAGGTCCAAAGCCATCAATCGCTCCTCATACATTAACCCTTTCCTTCCTGGAATCATTCTCATAGATCTCCTCTGGACCGTCTCCACTGCCCACACATCCTTTCTTAGATAAGAAGCCCAAATGTGCTCACGGCGGTAGTTGACCACTGTATCTGACAATGACAGGAAATCCTTGGGGAGTTTTTAAATGGAAAAGCCATTGCACCAGGGCAGTTCCTCTCTCTTGACCTCAGAAGTCCAGGTCCAGTGATACAATCAAACTGTGGTCTTCCTTGGTTACAGTGGATGACCATGCTGTCTCTGTGCCTCGTCATGCCCTTCGATCTCCAAAACCACCTTCCTGGCCGTTGGATCTCACTGTGATTGATCTTATCCACGCAGTTAGCTGGAGCTGACTTTGCATGCTAGGGCAGGCTTCAAGTTCAATAGACAATGTTCAGGAAGATGCCAATATCTGGAGTAGTCCCACGGTGATCACTCGAGTTGAGTCTGTTGTTCTCCTCAGGGATTGTCTATTCTTGGGTCCTCAGGTGGATGTACAGGCTCTGGGCACTGTGGGGCGTAATCTGGAATTTGAGCGTGGATTTCCTTAATGGCGAATGCCTGTGCGTGACTGTGCTGATATCCAGGCATCCGCCACACAGTCCTTGACAGATCGGGGTCAGGGTCCAGTGGCATGGAGTGTAGGATGAGTGGGACCCTTCACTGCTGCAGCCTTCTTCCACCTTCACTGCCGTTGTGAAGTGTCATCATCTCCCGCCAACTCCACCGTCGAGGTCTTGTTTGGATCGCTCTTTGTCTGAAACCTCCCCCTTCGAGCTGACCGCCGTGGGGGACCCACCAGGAGCTAATCTCCAGACGGCATAGCTCTCGGGATCTCAGGAACACATGAAGTTCCTCACACCAGCAAGATGGTGATCCTCAGAGAAGCGGCTAATCTCCCTGCAGCTCGTTTTATTTAGCGATACAATGAAGAGCAAGACCTTCTGACCCCTTGAACTGCAGCGCGTAGCAACCGCTGCCAAACCCCATTAACCCGAACCTAATCACGCCACAATTTACAAAGGGCAGTTCACCTACCAGGTACATCTTTGGACTGTGGGAGGAAACTGGAGCACTGAAAAAAGAAACCATACATCCCGTAGGGAAAACATGGAGAGACTCCTTACAGAAGGCACTGGGACTGAACTCTGACGCCTCCAGTTGTAATAGTGTCCCATTAACCACTATGGGCCTAATTATGCTCCTATGTCCTATGGCCTTATGAAAACTTTGTTAATGATATTTATTGGTTCGGCAGTTTTCGTCCCAGCTCTTAAAATCTTTCTGAAACCTCTCTGTCTCTTCAATCTCATTTCTTATTACTCCAGTTACTTTTACTTTTAGCTGAGAAGTTTTTAATAAATCAAACTTATGTTACCAACTGTGCGATCTTCCTTTCTGTTTCAAAGATACGACACAAACATTTATTTGGAGTTTGAGCAATTCTGGATAGCATAACTATGGATTAACTAAAATGAAAACTGTCTTCAGAAAACGGATCCACATTCATGAAAATGATCCCAGGACAGGAGGGTTAGCACGTAGTATGAGGAGAGTTTGATAACTCTGGGCTTGTACTCACGGGAGTTTAGAAGAATGAGGGGGAATCTCATTGAAAACTATCAAATATCAAAAGGCCCAGAAAGAGTGGATGTGGAGAGGATGTTTCTTATAGTGAGGGAGCCAAGGATGAGAGGGGACAGCCTCAGAATAGAGGGATTTCCATTTAGAACAGAAATGAGGAATTTCTTTAGCCAGAAGGTGGTGGATCTGTGGAATTCATTGCCACAGATGGCTGTGGAGGCCAAGTCATTGGAGATATCTAAAATGAAGGGGGATAGTTACTTGATTAGTCAGGGCATTGAAGGTTACTGGGAGAAGGCAGGAGAATGGGGTTGAGAGGGATAATATATCAGCCATGAAGAAATGGCAGAGCAGACTTGATGGGCTGAATGGCCTAATTCTGCTCCTATGTTGTGTGGTCTTTAGGCTCCTACACGATCTTTCTGACCAACGATATGCGACCCTGATGTTACCTATGGCCACAATATACTGGTGCCTTTATTGATGGATTTGGGAATGTTCATGGAGTTAACTTCATGAATGTAAGATGGAATCCAACCAGAGCAGCTGGAGAGTTGGAATTCAGTTTAAAGACACTGGAATTACACATAGACGTCCTTGACTCAGGTGGGAAAAGGCTTGTGTGTTGGGACTGGAATTGGTTTATTATTGTCACATGTGCGGAGATACAATGAAAAGCTTGTCTTGCCTACTGTTCATACAGATCAGATCATCAGACAGTGCAGTGAAGTAGCACAATAACAGAATCAAAGTGCAAAGTTCAAAGTAAATTTATTATGGGTACGTATATCTCAGGGGTAAATGGGGTGTCCAGGGAGGTGTAGTACCTCTGGTGGTGGCTGGTCATGCTTCCCCCAGGGGCTGCTCATTGACCTTTGGTCCCCACCTCCATCCAATTCTCACCCGTAGCTCCAGGTAACTGTTTGCCTGCGACAGTAGCCGCACCCCAGTACACCACTTGGACAAGTGGGCTAAACCAGAGCCGGGAACCTCCAAGCCCGGTGTGATAGGGATGTGCCTACCCCAGCATGCGAAACCAGTTCCGGCAGACCGGGCGGATGAGATCAACTACCAGACCCAATGGCCAGGAAGGCGGTGCTGCAAAGCTTTGTGGAGAGCGAAGAACACGACAGGGCACAGAAGACGTCATGGCTAAGGAAGTGATGAGTTTTCGTGCCATCGCAGAAAGATTTCTGAGGCTGATAGTGGAACTGCCCCGTGCAGAGGCTTTTTCACTATAACACTCCTCCCACACAGGTTTTTCTCCCTCAGCTCTTCAGCTGCACAGACAAACGTCATCGTCAGAAATCACTGACACAACCACCATTTCCACGTGGGCATTCAGAGCAAATCTAAGAACCAATGAAAGAAACAAGCAACATGCAAAAGAACAAACTGTGCAAGTACAAAGGGGAAAATCAGCAAAATAATAATTAATAAATAGCAATTAATATCGAGACCATGAGATGAAGAGTGCTGGAAAGCGGGCCTGTAGGTTGTGGAAAAGTTTAGTGATGGAGTGAGTGAAGTTGAGTGAAATTCTCCGCTCTGCTTCAGGAGACTGATGGTAATAACAGTGCAGAATGAAGTTACTGAAAAAGTGCAGTACAGCTAAACAATAAAGTACAAAATCATAATGATGTATATTGTGAGGCCAAGAACTCATCTTTTCGTACTATAAGCCCATTCAAGAGCTTGATAACAGTGGCATTGAAGCTGTCCTTGAGCCTGGGGGCCATGTATAAACCCTTCAGGTTTAGTATCTTCTGCCCGACGGGAGAGGGAGAAGAGAAAGTGTCTGGGGTGAGTGGGGACTTTGTTCCGGCTGCTGTACCGAGCCAGTGAGAAGTGCAGAGGGAGTGCATGGAGGGAGTGCATGGAGGGTGTGCATGGAGGGAGTGCATGGAGGGAGTGCATGGAGGGACTGCATGGAGGGAGTGCATGGAGGGTGTGCATGGAGGGAGTGCATGGAGGGACTGCATGGAGGGAGTGCATGGAGGGTGTGCATGGAGGGACTGCATGGAGGGACTGCATGGAGGGAGTGCATGGAGGGACTGCATGGAGGGAGTGCATGGAGGGTGTGCATGGAGGGAGTGCATGGAGGGAGTGCATGGAGGGTGTGCATGGAGGGAGTGCATGGAGGGAGGCTGCTTCTAGTCATGTACTGAGCTGAGTCCACAACTCTGCAGTTTTTGCGGTCGCTGGCGGGAGGAAACTTGTTGATAAGTTCGAACCTTTCTGTGACTCTAGTTACGACTGTCCTCTGACCTATTCCAGCTGGACTCTCGGTTCAAGAAAACCTGGCCGAGCTTTCCCCAGCACCGTCCTCTGCAGTGGGGGCACCGTACAAAATGGCAGCTTTGCTTAGTGATAAATATTCACCCTGTTCCTGATCAGTATTTATTATTCGTGTGGTACAGTGGTGCAGTGTTTAAAATTCAGTCTTTCCCATCCGGTCCTGATTACAGAAAGAGGAGGATGCAGCCCAGCCCGTCACAGGGGAAGCCCTCCCCACCGCTGAGCAGATCGACGAGGACCAATGTCATAGGAAAGCAGCCTCCACCATCAGGGACACCCGCCACCCAGGCCGTGCTCTCTTCTCAGTGCCGCCGCCATCAGGAAAGAGGTGCAAGAGCCCGAGGATCACAGCACCAGCTTCAGGAATGATTACCCCTCAGCCGGAGGGGATAACGTCACTCACCCTATCAATCTTGGAAGGTAAAAAAGAGGAGATTTGATCAATGTATACAAAATTATAGGAGGTATAGATAGGGTACGTTCAAGAAGGTTTTTTTCCGCTGATGTTGGGTGGGACTACGACCAGAGGTCATGGGTTAATGGTCATTCATTTTTATAGCGTGTCGCTCCAGACAGTCAGCCATTCTTGTCTGGCGCGCGGTGTCAGGATTGGTCTCCTTTCGGATTAACCGGGTCACGGTATGAACGTTCCTGACTCGACCCTTGTTTTTTACGAGGCCGAGTGGCTAGCTCGACGCTCAACCCAGCACGGATGGAAAGTGCCCCCGGGGGTGGGGGGGGGGGGGACTGACTGAGTTCGAACTCGGGAGTCTTCGCTTCCGAAGTCCGGCTCGGATTCCACTGCGCCACCAGTGGGATAATGGTGAAAGGTGAAATGTTTAAGGGGAACATGAGGGGGAACTTCTTCACACAGTGCTTCATGAGAGTGTAGACTGAGCTGCCAGTGCAAGCAAGCTCGATTTCAACGTTTAAGCCAGTACTTGGGTGGAGTATGGAGGGCTACGGTCCCAAAGCAGGTTGATGGGTGTAGGAGATTAATTGGTTCAGTACGGACTAAATGGGTCGAAGGGCCTGTTCTGTGCTGTACTGTTCCACGACTCTATGATTCTATTTACAATGACCAGTTGACCTACTACCTGGTACGTCTTTGGACTGTGGGAGGGAACTGGATCACCAGGAGAAACCCACATTCCACGAGGAGAACCTCCAACCTCCTTAAAGAGGGGACATAATTGAACTTTGAATACTCTGAGTTGTGATAGTGCCGTGCTACCCTCTACATTACCTGTGTCTCACTACAACTGACAGCAATAAACCAATTAGCAATGACGTCTTTGTGGAATTCCCAAGGGCTCAGTTCTGCATTTCCTACTCATGCCTGGCACGAGGAAGATTTCTGGCCTGGACCCAGACAGTGACGTCATTGCCAGAGCCTGATTGCTGTCTCTGATGCCAGCAGAGGGAAGCAGGCTGCCCGGCTTGTTCAGCATTTGAGCTACAGCACTGTGGACTCTGCACGGTGAGGACACTGCACGGTGAGGACTCTGCATGGTGAGGACACTGCACGGTGAGGACACTGCACGGTGAGGACACTGCCCCATGGACACTGCACGGTGTGGACACTGCACGGTGAGGACACTGCACGGTGAGGACACTGCCCCGTGGACACTGCACGGTGAGGACTCTGCACGGTGAGGACACTGCACGGTGAGGACAGTGCCCTGTGGACACTGCACGGTGAGGACACTGCTCTGTAGACACTGCACGGTGAGGACACTGCTCTGTAGACACTGCACGGTGAGGACACTGCACGGTGAGGACACTGCACGGTGAGGACACTGCTCTGTAGACACTGCACGGTGAGGACACTGCACGGTGAGGACACTGCCCTATGGACACTGCATGGTGAGGACACTGTACGGTGAGGACACTGCACGGTGAGGACACTGCACGGTGAGGACACTGCAGTGCGTGGATGCTGCACTGTGAGGACGCTTTTTTTTACAAAATTCCTTTATTACAAATATCAATGCTATACAATATATACAAAACAGTGACTAACACAGTTACTTCACTACATATAGACAATACACATTAAACCAAAATATTCCCATGTCTATCAGTGATGGCATTTACACCCCGCAGAGCCCAACGGTCCCGGAATGCCTCCAAGGTCACTGTGTTCTGCGCATGTTCCTTTTGAATATTTACCTGAGCTTGAATATATCCCCTAAACATTGCCAGGCAGTCTGCCCGGGCAGATCCTCCCGCCACCCGGTGCCAACGCTGCACTGTGAGGACAGGAAGGCTCTGCAGAGGTCAAAACTACCCAGCTTATCCCCAGCACCAGCCTACCCTCCATCAAGGACGTATATATAGAAAGGTGCTGGTAAAGCACCAGTACATCCCACCCACCCTGCTCATGGACTGTTTGTCCTACTCCCATTAGGGAGGAGGCTACATAGCATCCAAGCCAGAACCATCAGCCTCAAAAAAGCAATTACTTTCCCCAAACTGATCAACACCTCCATCCACTAACCCAACTACTGATCTCCCTGACACCACCCAGGTATGTCCCTTATGAAATGCCAGTAGCATTGTACTGGTTACTTTTAACTTCGGTCGTAAATGCATCTTGCTATTTTTTAATTTATTGTCACCGAGTTTGGATGTGGCCCAAGTGCGGAGCGAGGGACACTGAAGCGGGTCGGAAGTTCACAGACTTTAATGTGAACAGAGTTGGAGAGAAAAGAAAACAATTAACGCCTGGCCAAATAGGGCCGTAACTAAACTTTCAAACAGAAAATGAAGCCAACACCGAGGCTGAAATGAACAACTAAACATAAAATGAATCTCACCAGTCTTCAGTCAGTTTCTCACGCAAGGCCGAATGAAGCAAGCAGCCAAACGTTGTTGTGCTTTGCTCGTCTCGACAAGCACTACGACGACAAGTATGGAGTTAAATACTGTCACAGGGAAATAATAATTAGGTGACATTTGCAGATTCACGAGTGCAATTGCCATATCTACTGTGCTGCTGAATCCATGGTTGCGACATTTATTTATGGTAATAGTATCTTATGTGTAGTGCATGAGTTACATGCACTGTGTTGTGCAGAGGAATGTTGTTTTGTTTGGTGGTACTGCATACAATAAACACAAATAATCCACATCTTTCCAAGGACAAGCCATCCCTTGAATGGAAGGGGTTCCCACTGCCTCTTGGCTGAAATCTTTGAGGGGTTTAAATCACAAAATGAAACAGGCTGCAGTTTCTCTGATCTGTTTTGCTGGAAACAATTAGTTGGTATCCCACTGACACACCCTGCATAGTTCTAAAGACGTGTCTGGAAGTTGGAGGTCTGGTGTCTGCGAGCCTACTAGGCTGGGCCAGGGACAACCCTCCAGGACTGCAGTTCAGAGTTTGAGGCCTGGAGTTCAAAGTCCCATCATCAATGAATCCTGCGATCAATACCAAAGGTCCAAGGCCAAAGATCGAAGACTGAAGTCGGGAAGTTTCTAAGTCAAGGCCCGATGCTCAAAACCTCTATTCGATAGGTTTCAATGAGATGCTTTCCTCATTCTTCTAAACTCCAGTGAGTACAGGACTAGAGCCATCAAACACTCCTCATACACTAACCCTTTCATTGCTGGGATCATTCTTGTGGCCCTCTTCTAAATCATCACAATGTCAGCACATCCTTTCTTAGATAAGAAGCTCAAAACTGCTTACAATACTCCGTTTGGTCTGACCAGCGCTTTACAAAACCTCAGCATTACATCCTTGCTTTTATATTCTAGTCCTCTCAAAATGAATGCTAATGTTGAATTTGTCTCCTCACCACCAGCTCAATCTGTCAGCTAACCTTCAGGGAATCCTGCACGAGGACTCCCGAGTCCCCTTGTACCTCAGATTTCTGAATCTGCTCTCTGTTTAGAAAACTGTCAATGCCTTCGTTCGTTCTACCAAAGCGCATGAGCATACACTTTCCTATGCTGGGTTCCATCTGCCACTTCTTTGCCCATTCTCCTAATCCGAGTTAGAGATTAATGCTTTTTGTCACATGTGCACCGAAACACACAGTGCAGTGTGTTATTGTGTCAAAGACCAGCACAGTCTGCGGTTGTGCTGGGGGCAGTCTGCCAATGGTGCCATGTTGCCAGTGCCAATAATTTCTCTGTATGTTTGATTTACGTATCATAAATAGATAACAAACACGCAAAAGTCTGCAGATGCTGCAAATGCAAAGCAACGCACACAAACTGCAGGAGGAACTCCGCAGGACAGGCAGCATCTGTGGAATAGAGTAAGCAGTCGACATTTCAGGCTGAGACCCTTCATCCGGGCTGAGAAGGAAGGGGGAAGATGCCAGAATAAAAAGGTCAAGTCAAGTCCAATCAAGTGACTTTTTTATTGTCATTTCAACCGTAACTGCTGGTACAGTACACAGTGAAAACAAGACAACATTTTTCAGGACCATGGTGCTACATGAACAATACAAAAACTACACTAGACTACAGACCTACCCAGGACTGCATAAAGTACACAGAACAGTGCAGGCATGACAATAAATAATAAATAAGACAATAGGCACAACAGAGGGCAGTAGGTTGGTAGTCTGATGGCTTGGGGGAAAATCTGTTACATAAATAAACAGCTGAATGGCGGCGTCCGGGATTCCATCCGTTTCTGTACTCGTGCCGAGTATTTCGTTGCCACAGATGTAGTCCAATTTATTGTCCATTAGAGAGCAGAATGGACGGGAGGGCCAGCTGGCTAGGGCTTGCTTTTTTCCTGGCACAGACTCCTGTCCGCTCGCCTCGCTTCCGCTTACAACGTCCCCACCTCCGGCCACCGGCATCAGGCAACTCCGAGGACTGCAGGCCCAATTCCCTCAGCAAGCCGACATTGGAGAGCAGAATGGGCGGGAGAGCCGGCCGGCTAGGGCTTACTTTCTTCCTGTTTCAGACTCCTGTCTGCTCGCCTCGCTTCCGCTTACAACGTCTCCACCTCCTGCCACCGGCATCAGGCAACTCCGAGGACTGCAGGCCCAATTCCCTCAGCAAGCAGACATTGGAGAGCAGAACGGGCGGGAGGGCCGGCTGGCTAGGGCTTACTTTCTTCCTGTTTCAGACTCCTGCCCGCTCGCCTCGCTTCCGCTTCCTCGTACTGGTGGGGGGAGGGGAAGGAGAATAACTAGAAGGTGATAGGTGAAGCCAGGTGGGTGGAAAAGGTCGAATGCTGGAGAAGAAAGAGTCTGATCGGAGAGGAGAGTGGGCCACAGGAGAAAGGGAAGTACAGGTAATAGGCAGGTGAGAAGAAGTGAAAGGTCAGAGTGGGCAGTGGGGGGGGGGGTAAAATGTGTTCAGCAGAAGGAGATTGATATTCATGCCGTCGGGTTGGTGGCTACACAGAAGGAAGATAAGGTGTTGCTCCCGCACCCTGAGGGTGGCCTCGTCCTGCCACAGAGGAGGCCGTGGATTGATGTGTCGGAATGGGAATTAAAATGTTTGGCGTCCAGGAAGTTCTGCTTGTGGCAGATGGAGCAGTGATGTTCGAAAAGTGGTCCCCCGATTTACGATGTGTCTCACCATTGTAGAGGAGGCCACATAGGGAGCACCGGACACAAAAGATAACTGCAACTGATTCACAGGTGAAGTGTTGCCCCACCTGGAGAGGACTGTTTGGGGGCCTGAATGGAGGTGTAGCAGTTATACGTGGTTGGAGGGAGATTAGTGGGGAAGGACAAGTAGTCAAGGGAATCGCGGAGGGAGTGATCCTTGCAGAAAGTGGAGAGTAGGGGAGAGGTAAAGATAAGTTTAGCAGTGGGATCCCTTTGGAATGGCAGAAGGATAATGTGTTAGGTGCTGAGGCTGATGGGGCGACAAGAGTGACTCTGTCATTATGAGGGTGGCAGGAAGATGGGGTGATCATGGATGTACGGGAAATGGTGGAGATGCATCTGAGAGTAGCATCAATAGTAGAGGGAGGGAAACCCCATACTTTGAAGAAGGAGGATACCTCTGATGCCCCGGAAAGGAAAGCTACATGCTGGGAACACGTGATGAAGATGAAGAAGCTGAGAAAAGGGAATAACATTTTCACAGGAGGCAGGGTGGGAGGAGGTACGGTCGAGATAGCCGTGGGAATCAGTAGACTTATAAAAGATATCAGCTGACAAAAGAGATGGCGACAGAGAGATCAAGAAAGGGGAGAGAGGTATCACCTCGTCCTGCCTTTTTATTTAGGCATCTACTTCTTCCTACTCAGTTCGGAAGAAAGGTCTTTTCCCCATGCTGCCTGGCCTGCTGAGTTCCTCCAGCGTTTTGTGTGTTGATAATTGAATAAATCTGAACCTGATCCTGAGTTCGGAGACATGGGACTTCAGCCATTCCACGCCCTGTGAGCAGATTGCCCAGGCATTCAAGATAAGGCAGGGAAAGGATGAAGGAATCTGTCCTAAACTATTCCAGCTGCAGACAGGCTCTGACCCACACATGTGGCCAACAGATGTACACAGATCAGCAGACGACCAATAACTCCACTCAGACCTGGCCTGACCAGGGGGCTGATCGATGTGGAATCGGCCTACGTGTTTACCCTGACCAGGGGGCCGATCGATGTGGAATCGGCCTACGTGTTTACCCTGACCAGGGGACCGATCGATTGTGGAATCGGCCTACATGTTTACCCTGACCAGGGGACTGATCGATTGTGGAATCAGCCTACGTGTTTACCCTGACCAGGGGGCCGATCGATTGTGGAATCGGCCTACGTGTTTACCCTGATCAGGGGGCCGATCGATGTGGAATCGGCCTACGTGTTTACCCTGACCAGGGGGATGATTGATGTGGAATCGGCCTACGTGTTTACCCTGACCAGGGGACCGATCGATTGTGGAATCGGCCTACATGTTACCCTGACCAGGGGACTGATCGATTGTGGAATCAGCCTACGTGTTTACCCTGACCAGGGGGCCGATCGATTGTGGAATCGGCCTACGTGTTTACCCTGACCAGGGGGCCGATCGATGTGGAATCGGCCTACGTGTTTACCCTGACCAGGGGGATGATTGATGTGGAATCGGCCTACGTGTTTACCCTGACCAGGGGGCTGATCGATGTGGAATCGGCCTACGTGTTTACCCTGACCAGGGGGCCGATCGATTGTGGAATCGGCCTACGTGTTTACCCTGACCAGGGGGCCGATCGATTGTGGAATCGGCCTACGTGTTTACCCTGACCAGGGGGCCGATCGATTGTGGAATCGGCCTACGTGTTTACCCTGACCAGGGGGCCGATCGATTGTGGAATCGGCCTACGTGTTTACCCTGACCAGGGGGCCGATCGATGTGGAATCGGCCTACGTGATTACCCTGACCAGGGGGCCGATCGATTGTGGAATCGGCCTATGTGTTTACCCTGACCAGGGGGCTGATCGATTGCGAACCTGGCAACAACAACACCAACTTGCCTTTGTATGGAGCTATAAGTTGGTGAAGCTGTTGTTCATACCACCTAACACAGTAGGGACTGTCAGATTCAATGTCATATCTATCGATCACATGTACATAGATAGATAGATAGATAGATAGATACTTTATTCATCCCCATGGGGAAATTCAACTTTTTTTCCAATGTCCCATACACTTGTTGTAGCAGAACTAATTACATACAATACTTAACTCAGTAAAAAAAAAAATATGATATGCATCTAAATCACCATCTCAAAAAGCATTAATAATAGCTTTTAAAAAGTTCTTAAGTCCTGGCAGTAGAATTGTAAAGCCTAATGGCATTGGGGAGTATTGACCTCTTCATCCTGTCTGAGGAGCATTGCATCGATAGTAACCTGTCGCTGAAACTGCTTCTCTGTCTCTGGATGGTGCTATGTAGAGGATGTTCAGAGTTATCCATAATTGACCGTAGCCTACTCAGCGCCCTTCGCTCAGCTACCGATGTTAAACTCTCCAGTACTTTGCCCACGACAGAGCCCGCCTTCCTTACCAGCTTATTAAGACGTGAGGCGTCCCTCTTCTTAATGCTTCCTCCCCAACACGCCACCACAAAGAAGAGGGCGCTCTCCACAACTGACCTATAGAACATCTTCAGCATCTCACTACAGACATTGAATGACGCCAACCTTCTTAGGAAGTACAGTCGACTCTGTGCCTTCCTGCACAAGGCATCTGTGTTGGCAGTCCAGTCTAGCTTCTCGTCTAACTGTACTCCCAGATACTTGTAGGTCTTAACCTGCTCCACACATTCTCCATTAATGATCACTGGCTCCATATGAGGCCTAGATCTCCTAAAGTCCACCACCAACTCCTTGGTCTTGGTGATATTGAGACGCATGGAAACCTACAGTGAAGTCTGGTTTGAGTTAACAGCCCGGGACAGGTGAGACATCTTGGGCTTTATCCAGGGGCAGGCTGAGAGGAGATTAACTGTTCAGATTTTCAAAGTAACTTTATTATCAAAGATAATGTACCTGTATGTTACCATATACAACCCTGAGATTCATTTTCTTGCAGGCATTCACAGGAAATAAAGAAGTATTTGTAAAAAACTATATGTAACCAAAGACTGAAAAACAACCAATGTGTTAAAGAAGATGAATAATGCAAATAAACAATAAATATACTGAGAATCTAAATTGTAAAGAATCCTTGATGGACTGGGCTTTATCCCAGTACAGCTTTCTGTACTCTTTCTGTTCCTGGGCATTGGTGTTTCCACATTGCTACCAGTCAGATTAGATCAGTAATTTAAATTTATTATCAAAGTACCTATATGTCATCATATACAATCCCGAGATTCATTTCCTTGTGGGCATTCACAGTAAATACAAAGAACCACAGTAGAATCAATGAGAAACCTCACAGTACAGGATGGACAAACAAGCGGTGTGTAAAAGTCAGCAAACTGTACACACAAAGAGAGAAAAACAAACAAAATGATAATAATAATTAAGTCAGCAATAAATATCGAGAACATTAGATGAAGAGACCTTGAAAGTGAGCCCAATGGTTGTGGGAACAGTTAGAGTCACAGAAAAGTACAGCACAGAAACAGGCTTTTTGGCCCACTTAGTCCATGAAGAACCATTTCAACTGCCTGGCCCCGTCAACCTGCATTAAAGCAGCTTATTCAAATGTGCAAAGTTTAAAGTACATTTATTATCAAAGTACACATACGGCACCATATAGTACAAGGCAAAGATTCATTTCCTTTCTGTCATTCACAGTAAGTACAAAGAAACACAATGAAAATGCACACAACAAGACAAACAACCAGTGTGCAAAAGAAAACAAACTGAAAATATAAAAATAAATAAACAAACAAACAAACAAGCAAATAAATAAATAAGCAATAGATATTGAGAACATGAGATGATGAGATCTTGAAAGTGAGTCTTTAGGTTGTGTGAACAGTTCAGTGTTCAGGTGAGTGAAATTATTCCCTGACGGTCGAAGGGTAGTAACTGTTCCTGAACCTGGTGATGTGGGCCCTGAGGCTCCTGTCCCTTCTTGATGACAGCAGTGAGGAGATGATGGGGTTCCTGATGATCGAGGCTGATTTCCTTTTAAATGTGTGCAGTGGTGGGCAGTGCTTTACCTGTGACGGACTGGGATATATCCACAACCTTTTGTTAGAATTTTCCCAACAAGGGCTTTGGTGTTTCCATACCAGGCCATGATGCGGCCAGTCAATATGCTGTCCACCACACATCTATAGAAGTTTGTCAAAGTTCTAGATGCCATGCCGAGTCTTCGCAAACTTCTATGAAGTAGAGGTGCTGCCGAACTTCATTCATAATTGCACATGACCAGGAATGGCCATCCGAAATGATAACACCAGGGAAACTAAAGTTGCTGACTCTCTCCTCCTCTGCTCCCTAATGTTGTAACTTTTTTCTGGTAAGAGCCTTTGCTGGCAGAGAGTAGTTCTTCTGTTTTATCTCCAGAGACAATGAATCTTCAGATGGGGAGTGCGAAGTGTGAATGAAGAATAATCTGAGAAATTGACAGGCAAATTTATGTAATACAATATTAGATTTCTTTCATATTGCCAAAAATAATGATCCAATTAGTGTCTGCAACTGTTCAGACGTAACATTTGCGGGGGTTTGGCGTTTGATTTGGACATTTCTTTAATTATGCATTTGTGCAAGTTATGCTTCTTGAAATAAACTACATTTAATTTGACAAGTTCTGTTTGATCTTCATGCTCTGATTAATAACCCTGCCACAACCTGCAGATGCCTATTAAGAAGACTGATATTGATTTCAAAGTTCAAAAGTTCAATGTAAATTTATTATCAAAGTACATCAGTATGTTCAAATCAGAATCAGCTTTAATATCACTGGCATATGTCCTGAATTTTGTTGTTTTGTGCAGCGGTACATTGCAAAATGTAGCAATGAAAACTAAAAATTCTGATAAGAAATGTGTATATAGAAAAATTAAATTAAATAAGTAGTGCAAAAAGAGAGCAAGAAATAGTGAGGTGGCATTCGTGGATTCATTGTCCGTTCAGAAATCAGGTAGCAGAGAAGAAGAAACTGTTCCTAAAATGTTGAGTGTATTAAAAACACGAGGAATTCCGCAGATGCTGAAAATCCAAAGCAACACACACAAAATGCCGGAGGAACTCAGCAGGTTAGACAACATCCATGGAAATGAATAAACAGTCGATGTTTCAGGCCAAGACGCTTCTTCAGGATTGGAAAGGAAGGGGGAAGATGCCAGAATAAGAAGGTGAGGAGAGAGGAGAGAGAGAGACCAGCTGGAAGGTGGCGGTGAAGCCAGGCCAGTGGGACGGGAATCATCGAGGCAGCGATCCCTGTGGAAAGTGGGGAGGTGGAAGGATAATGTGTTGGATGCGGAAGCTGATGGGGTGGTAGGTAAGGATGGTGGACTCTATCACTATTATGGCAGTGGAAAGATGGGGTGGCATGGATGTATGGGAAATGGCGGAGATGCAAGAGAGAGTAGTATCAATAATGGAGAGAGGGGGAAATCCCGTTCTTGAAGGAAGGAGGACATCTCTGATATCCTGGAATGGAAAGCCTGATCCGAGGAACAGGTGTGGTGGAGGCAAAGGAACTGAGAATAGGGAATAGCATTTTTCTGGAGATAGGGTGAGAAGAGGTATAATCAAGATAACCATGGGGATCAGCAGCTTTATAAAGATGACAGTTGACAGTTTGTCTCCAGAGATGGAGATAAAGAGATGAAGAAAGGGGAGAGAGGTGTCAGAGATGGACCAAGAGGATTTAAGGACAGGGTGGAAGTCGGAGGAAAAGTTGATAAATTTGATAAGCTCAGCATGGGTGCCTGAAGCAGCACCAATGCATTTCTTAGTGTAGTGCAGTTAGAGTTGGGGAGTTCACTGGGGAAAACTTGTTCTGCATAACCAACAAAGACACAGGCATAGCCGGGGCCCATGAGGGTGTCCATGGCTACCCCATCAGCCTGGAGGAAGTGTGAGGAGCTGAAAGAGAAATTGTTGAGGGTGAGGACCAGTTCTGTCAGACAGAGGGGAGTAGTAGTGGAGAGTGGTGGGTGTGTGGAACACACTGCCGGGGTGATGGCAGGGGCAGATACATTAGGGATACTTAAGAAGCTCTTAGATAGGCACAGGAATGATAGGAAAATGGAGGAGTATATGGGATGGAAGGGTTAGATTGATCTGCTTGTGGGTTAAAAGGGCCTGTACGGTGTTATAATGTTCTATGTTCCATGTAAAGTTGGTGGGTGTAGGAGGTCATTGAATCAGAGGAAGACAGGGATTAACCAACACATCTTTTTTTAAAGTGCTTCACCTCTTCTAGGGTCTAAGCTGCTGATAGCAGCTCACCAGAGTCTTCGGTCCTGAGCTAGTTTGTCAGTTTTTCAATTATGTAAAGAGCAAGAGGATAAGATGTGAGACAATAGGACCAATCAAGTGTGACAGTGGGAAAGTGTGTATGGAACTTTAGGAGAGAGCGGAGGTACTTAATGAATACTTTGCTTCAGCATTTACTACGGAAAAGGACCTTGGTGATTATAGGGATGACTTACAGTGGATTGAAAAGCTTGAACATATAGACATTAAGAAAGAGGACGTGCTGGAGCTTTTGGAAAGCATCAGGTTGGATAAGTCACTGGGACTGGACGAGATATACCCCAGGCTACTGTGGGAGGCGACGGAGGAGATTGCTGAGCCTCTGGCGATGATCTTTGCATCATCAATGGGAACGGGAGAGTTCCAGTGTTTGGAGGGTTATTCAAGAAAGGGAGTAGAGATAGCCCAAGATGTAAGGATGTGACTAAACACGTTGCTGAAGGTAGAGCAGTAGATGTAGTGTACATAGATTTCAGCAAAGCATTTGATAAGGTAACCCATGCCAGGCTTATTGAGAAAGTAAGGAGGCATGGGGTCCAAGGGGACATTGCTTTGTGGATCCAGAACTGGCTTGCCCACAGAAGGCAAAGGGTGGTTGTAGACGGATCATATTCTGCATGGAGTTCGGTGACCAGTGGTGCACCTCAGGGATCTGTTCTGGGACCCCCTTCTCTTCTTTTATAAATGACCTGGATGAGGAAGTGGAGGGATGGGTTAGTACGTTTGCTGATGACACAAAGGTGGGGAGTGTTGTGGATAGTGTGGAGGCCTGTCAGAGGTTACAGCGGGACATTGATAGGATACAAAACTGGGCTGGGAAGTGGCAGAAGGAGTTCAACCCAGATAAGTGTGAAGTGGTTCATTTTGGTAGCTCAAATATGATGGCAGAATATAGTATTAATGGTAAGATTCTTGGCAGTGAAGCGGATCAGAGGGATCTTGGAGTCTGAGTCTATAGGACACTCAAAGCAGCCGCGCAGGTTGACTCTGTGGTTAAGAAGGCATACAGTGCATTGGCCTTCATCAATCGTGGGATTGAGTTTAGGAGCCGAGAGCTAATGTTGCAGCTATATAGGACCCTGGTCAGACCCCACTTGGAGTACTGTGCTCAGTTCTGGTCGTCTCACTACAGGAAGGATGTGGAAACTAGAGAAAGTGTGCAGTGGAGATTTACAAGGATGTTGTCTGGATTGGGGAGCATGCTTTATGAAATAGGTTGGGTGAACTCAGCCTTTTCTCCTTGGAGCGACGGAGGATGAGAGGTGACCTGATAGAGGTGTATAAGATGATGAGAGGCATTGATCATGTGGATAGTCAGTGGCTTTTTCCCAGGGCTGAAATGGGTAACACGAGAGGACACCATTTTAAGGTGCTTGAAAGTAGCTACAGAGCGGATGTCAGGGGTAAGTTTTTTACTCAGAGAGTGGTGAGTGCATGGAATGGGCTGCCGGCAACGGTGGTGGAGGTGGATACAATAGGGTCTTTTAAGAGACTCCTGGATAGGTACATGGAGCTTAGAAAAATAGAGGGCTATGGGTAACTCTGGGTAATTTCTAAAGTAAGGTCATGTTCGGCACAACTTTGTGGGCTGAAAGGCCTGTGTTGTGCTGTAAGTTTTCTATGTTTCTATGTTTTCTGTATCTATGTTTAGAAAGGTGGAGGGAGGGGAAGGAAGTTAGCTGAAAGATGATAGGTGAAGCCAGGTGGGTGGGAAAGGTCAAGGGCAGGAGAAGAAAGAATCTGATCAGAGATGAGAATGGACAATAGGAGAAAGGGAAGGAGGAAGTGTCCCAGGGGATGTCATAGATGGGTGAGAGGAAGTGAAAGGTCAAGATGGGGCATGGGTTGGGGAGGCAAAATTTGTTCACCGGAACACCGGAAGGACAGATTGATTTTCATGCTATCAGTTGGGAGGGTACTGTCAGGGTCCGGTCCGGTCCGGAGCCCGCAATCCGGGTCTTGATCCGGTCCGTAGACTCCAGACTCCGGGTCATGCAGCTGTCCCTCCCGTCACCCTTGAGTCAGTTAGGATCCTCCTGGCTTAAGTAGGCAAACCTGTGGCGAATTCAGCTGCAGGTGTTTATAAGGGGCCTTGGGACTGAGGCCAGGTGGGTGGCCATTTTGTTCCGTATCCTGCTCTCTGCCGGCTCTGTACCCTGTTTACCCTGCCCAGGCCTCTGTGTTTCTGCCTGGGAGGTGGCCCTACCCAGGATATATGTGGCCTGCCCGGGGGGAGCTCTCCTCCAGCCAAGCCATGTACCTCAGGAACCTCAGGACCCTGCCTTCTGCCTGTACTCTGAGATTGTGCCCCGCAACCGCCTAGGAGTCTGCATCTTGCCCAGGCCTCTGTGTTTCCGCCTGGGAGGCGGCCCTACCCGGGACATGTGCATCCCGCCCGTGGGGGGGGGGGCTCTCCTCCAGCCAAGCCATGTACCTCTAGACCCCGCCTTCTGCCTGAACTCTGGGATCCTCCTGCCTCGCCTGACTCTGGCATCCTGCTCCGCCTGCTGGAACACTGGCATCCTGCTCCGCCTGCCCGAACCCTGGCATCCTGCTCCGCCTGTCCGACTAAGACTCTGTCTGCCTGAACCCCAGCATTACCCCTTGCATGCCATGGCATCTCCCTCCTGTCCTACCCCTAGTACTTCAGTGCCTGCGGCCTGAACTTGGGTCCATTCCTGTCCCCGCTCCTGACAGGTACCCAGTTGGAATATAAAGAGTTATTCCTCCACCCTGAGGGAGGACTCATCTTGGCACAAGAAGGCATGGATCGGGGATGGGAATCAGAATTAAAACGTTTGGCCACTGGGAAGTCCCGATTGTGGCAGGTGGAGTGGAGGTGTGCGACAGAGGTGGAGTGGAGGTGAGCGACAGGTGGAGTGGAGGTGAGCGACAGAGGTGGAGTGGAGGTGAGCGACAGGTGGAGTGGAGGTGAGCGACAGAGGTGGAGTGGAGGTGTGCGACAGAGGTGGAGTGGAGGTGAGCGACAGGTGGAGTGGAGGTGAGCGACAGAGGTGGAGTGGAGGTGTGCGACAGAGGTGGAGTGGAGGTGAGCAACAGAGGTGGAGTGGAGGTGTGCGACAGAGGTGGAGTGGAGGTGAGCGACAGAGGTGGAGTGGAGGTGAGCGACAGAGGTGGAGTGGAGGTGTGCGACAGAGGTGGAGTGGAGGTGAGCGACAGGTGGAGTGGAGGTGAGCGACAGAGGTGGAGTGGAGGTGTGCGACAGAGGTGGAGTGGAGGTGAGCGACAGGTGGAGTGGAGGTGAGCGACAGAGGTGGAGTGGAGGTGTGCGACAGAGGTGGAGTGGAGGTGAGCAACAGAGGTGGAGTGGAGGTGTGCGACAGAGGTGGAGTGGAGGTGAGCGACAGAGGTGGAGTGGAGGTGAGCGACAGAGGTGGAGTGGAGGTGTGCGACAGGTGGAGTGGAGGTGAGCGACAGAGGTGGAGTGGAGATGAGCGACAGAGATGGAGTGGAGGTGAGCGACAGAGGTGGAGTGGAGATGAGCGACAGAGGTGGAGTGGAGCTGTGCGACAGAGGTGGAGTGGAGGTGTGCGACAGGTGGAGTGGAGATGAGCGACAGAGGTGGAGTGGAGGTGAGTGACAGAGGTGGAGTGGAGGTGAGCGACAGAGGTAGAGTGGAGGCGAAGGAACTGAGAAAGGGGATCAGAGATGCAGTTCTGCCATTTCCAATGGGATCCCAGCACCAAGCACATCTTTCCCTTTCCCCCGTCTGCTTTCTACAGGAATCGCTCCCTATATGACTCCCTTGTCCATTCGTCCCTCCCCACTGTTCTCCCTCTTGGCACTTACCCTTGTGAGTGGAACAAGTGCCGCACCTGCCCCTACACCCCCTCCCTCACTACCTTCCAGGGCCCTAAACAGTCCTCCCAGATGAGGCGACACTTCACTCATGAGCTTGTTGGGGTCATCTACTGTATCCAGTGCTCCCGGTGCAGCCTCCTGCATATCGGTGAGAACGAATATAGATTGGGAGACCGCTTTGCTGAGCATCTACGCTCCATCAGCCAGAATATCCCACTTTAATTCCACTTCCCATTCCGATTCTGACATGTCAGTCCACGGCCTCCTCTACTGCCGCAATGAGGCCACACTCGGGTTGGAGGAGCAACACCCTATGTTCTGTCTGGGTAGTCAACCTGAAGGCATGGACATCGATTTCTCAAATTTCCAGTAATGCCCCCACTCCCTTCACAATTCCCCATTCCCATTCCCCCCTCTCTCCTTACTGGCCCATCACCTCCCTCTAGTGCTCCTCCCCCTTCCCTTTCTTCCATGGTCTCCTGTCCTCTCCTATCAGGATTCCCCTTCTCCAGCCCTTTTCACCAATCGACTTCCCAGCTCTTCTCTTCTCCCCTCCCCCAGTTTCCCCCATCACCTTGTATTTCATCCTCCCCTCCCCCCACATTCTTACTCTGACCTCTCATCTTTTTTCTCCGGTCCCGATGAAGGGTCTTGGCCCAAAACATCAACTCTTTACTCTTTTCCACAGATGCTGCCTGGCCTGCTGAGTTCCTCCAGCATGTTGTGATTTCCTCTTGTTTGAGAAACGGGAATAGCTTTTTTATAGGAGTCAGAGTGGGAAATGGACTCAAGGTAAACATAGAAATCAGAAGGTTTATAAAAGATGTCAGTGTGTCCCTGAGATGGTGACAGAGAGATCAAAAAAGAGGACGGAGGAGTCAGAAATGGACCAAGTGAATTTAAAGGCAAGGTGGAAGTCAGAAACAAAGTTAATAAAATTGACAAGATCAGTATGGGTGCGTGAAACAGCGCCGGTGCAGTCATCAGCGTAGCGGAGGAAGAGGTGGGTGGGAAGAGAAAGGGGGGCTTCGAACATGGACTGTTCTACATAGCCAATGAAGAGGCTGGCATAGCTTGGGCCAATGTGGGTTATGAAATTTGTTGTTTTTCAATAAGAATATATAAATATAAAATCAATAACTAGTGCAAAGAGAGAGCAAGATAGTGAGGTATAAGCATGAGAGGTTCTGCAGAGCAACACACAAAATGCTAGAGGAAGTCAGCAAGTCAGACAGTATCTATGGAAATGAGTGCGGCAGGGTAACAGGCCACTCTGGTCCAACGAGCCCTCGCTGCCCAATTACACCCATGTAACTAGCTAGCCTGCTAATCTGTACATGTTTGCAATGTGGGAGGACACTGTTAAGCTGCCCCGGAATGCATCATTTACGTCAATGGCCAGCACGATCTGTTGATGTGCTGGGGGCAGCCTGTAAGTGTCTCTGGCGCAGACAGAACATGCCCTCGACTTACTGCCCGTAAGCCATACATCATTGGGAGGAAACTAGGTCAGCTGGAGGACACCCATTCAGTAATAGAAAAAACGTAAGAACACCTGACAAGCATAGCCAAAATTGAATGTGCATCACTGTTGGTATAAAGTGTTACGCTAACTGCTACACTATCATGCTGCGGAGCATCGGAGGCTGAGGGGAGACCGGACAGGTGTTTACAACAGAATAAGAGGCATATACAAAGTACAGGGCGGAATCATTTTTCCCATGATGGAAATGTCTGTTACTAGAGAGTCTTGGGCAACACGGTCACATAGTGATTCAATTCCTGCCTCTGTCTGTGAGGAGTTTGTAATTTGTCCCTCTGACCACGTGGGTTTCCTCCGGGTGCTCTGGTTTCCTCCCACATTCCAAAAAGACTCATGTGTCAGTAGGTTAATTGGTCAACTGGGTACAAGTGGCTTGTTGGACCTAAAGAGAGTGGTGGGTGCCTGGAATGAACTGCTGGGGTGGTGTTGGAGGCTGATATGATATTAGTGATTAAGGGGTGTTTAAATAGACATACAAACATAGGGAATCGAGGGTCATGGGCCATGTGCAATTATATTGGCTTAGTTTAATTTGGGATTCAGGGCAGTACATAGATTGTGGGCCCAAGGGCCTGTTTATATGCTGTACTGTGCTGGTTTGCAAGGCAGTTGTCCAGCCCCCCTTGCCCAATGATCAACCACTCAACAGGACTCTGTTAGTTTCCTCAGGACTTAGAAAATAGAACACAGCACAAGAATAGGCCAACACGAGGAAATCTGCAGATGCTGGAAATTCAAGCAACCCACACAAAATGCTGATGGAATGCAGCAGGCCAGGCAGCATCTATAGGGAGAAGTGCTGTCGACATTTCGGGCCGAGACCCTTCGTCAGGACTGGCCTTTTGACCCACAATATTGTACTAAACCAGGTAATCAAATGGCCAGTTAAACTAATCTCTTCTGCCTACACAGTAAGACCACCAGACCATTAGATATAGGAGCAGAACTTCATTATCCCTCTCAACCCCATTCTCCTGTCTTCTCTCCTTAACCTTTGACACCCTGAATATTCAAGAACGTATCAACCTCCACCTTAAGCATTCCAAATGACTTGGTCTTTGGAACTGTCTGTGGAAATTAATTCCACAGATTTGCCACTCTCTGGCTAAAGAAATTCTTCCTCAATATCTGTCCTTTGCAAGACCAGAATGGAGCCAAAGCAGATGGGGGGGATCTCAAATACATCCTTTGCATGTGTATTTACTCTGGAGACAGATACAGAGTCTATAGAAGTGAGGCAAAGCAGCATCAACTTCATGGACCCTGAACAGATTACAGAGGAGGAGGTGTTTGCTGTCCTGAGGCAAATCAGGGTGGATCAATCCCCAGGGCCTGACATGGTGTTCCCTCAGATCCTATGTGAGACAAGTGCAGAAACTGCCATGGCCCCAGCAGAGATATTTAAATCACCCTTAGTAACAGGAGGCACCAGATGATTGGAGGGTAGCCAATGTTGTTCTGCTCTTTAAAAAAGGCTCTAAACAGAAGCCAGGAATGTTGCTGAGTCAAGTCTGACATCAGTTTTGGAAAAGTTATTGGAAGGTATTCTAAGGGATCTGATATATAAATATTTTGATAAACGTCGACTGATTAAGGATAGTCAGCATGGTTTCATGTATGGTAGGTGCTGTCTAATTAATCTTAATAGAGTTTTTCGGGGAAGGTATCAGGAAAGTGGACGAAGGCAAGGCAGTGGATGTTGTCTACATGGACTTTAGCAAGGCACTTGAAAAGTTCTTGCATGGGAGACTGATCAAGAAGGTCCGGTCGTTCAGCACCCAGGATGAGGTTGTAAATTGGATTAGACATTGGCTTTGTGGGAGAAGCCAGAGAATGGTAGTAGAGGGTTGCCTCTCTGACAGGAGACCTTTGACTCGTGGTATGCACAGGGATCAGTGCTGGGTCCTTTGTTGTTTGTCATCTCTATCAATGATCTGGATGTGGTTAACTGGATCAGAAATTTATGGATGACACCAAGATTGGAGGTATAGTGACAGTGAGGAAGGCTATCGTGGCTTGCAGAGGGATCTGTATTAGATGAAAAACTGGGCTGAAAAATGGCAAATGGAATTTAATGTAGACAAGTTTTGCACTTTGGTAGGACCAACCAGGGTAGTTCTTACATAGTGACTAGTTGGGCAGTGAGGAGTGTGATACAACAAAGGGATGTGGGAATGCAGGTACATAGTTCATTGAAAGTGGTGTCAAGGGTCATAAAGAATGCTTTTGGTACATTGGCCTTTGTAAATCAATGTATTGAATATTGAAAGAAGGAATGTTATATTGAAGTTGTATAAGATGTTGGTGAGGCCTAATTTGGAGTATCGTGTGCAGTTTTGGTCACATATCTGCAGGAAAGATATAAACAAAGTTGAGAGAGTGCAAGGATGTTGCTGAGTTGGGAGGACTGGAGTTTTAAGGAAAGCTTGAATAGGTTAGAACTGTATTCTGTAGAACATAGAAGACTGAGAGGAGATTTGATGGAGGTACACAAAATTATGAGGGGTATAGATAGGGTAAATGGAAGTAGGCTTTTTGAACTGAAGTTGGGTGGGACTACAACTAGAGGTCATGGGTTAAGGGAGAAAGGTGAAATTTTAAGGGGAACGATGGGAAACTTCTTCACTCAGAGGGTTGTGAGAGTGTGGAATGAGTTGCCAGCACAAGTGCATGCAAGCTCAATTTCACTGTTTAAGCGATGTTGGATAGGTACATGGACAATAGGGGCATAGAGATCTGTGGTCCTGGTACAGGTCAATGGGAGTAGGCAGTTTAAATGGCTTTGGATGTACTAGATGGGCTGAAGGGCCTTTCTATGCTGTACCTCTATATAAAAAATAAAATATGAAGTGTTGCTCTTCCGGCCTGAGAGAGGCCATACTTTGCAGTAGCTGAGTCCGTGGACAGACATGGGGCAATGGAAATGGAGAACCAGCTTTAAGCAGAGCCTGGAGTCAGGGTATTTTCCTTGCTGCTGTCTCAGCTACAGGAGGGATTTACTCATGGACACGGTCCTGTATAAAGACAACTGGCTCTGGTACAGAGCCAGAATGGGAGGAGGCTGCAGCCAAAGGCACGGCTTTTAAGGGCAACAACAGGGGGTGGAAGGAAAATGAAGAAATAATTTATTTTCTTCTAAAATTAGAAGGGACGAGGGGAGATACAAAGTTACGTGCTGGAAGCAGCAGCCGTGACCAAATCCTTGGTGGTAACATTGACTCACAGCCTAGATTTGTCTGCTTTTCTTCCCCACTGCTCCTGAAAAACAGTAATTCATACATTATAGCAGTTCCAGCACAGGGTAGACAGGGGCCAGGGGGAATTATCAGGCCAAAGACTGACACAGAGGCACATCAGGTGAGGCTGGCTGCAGAGGTCAGCAAATCCTCAGCCAAAGTAGGCACATGGCGCACTTGCCCTTTTTAGTCAAGGCAATGAATTCAAAATTTAGGAAGTTAGGTTGCGACTTCATAAAATTCTAGTTTGGCCACATCTGGAGTTTTGCATACAATTCTGGTCACCCAATGACAGGAAGGATGTCAAAACTTTGGAGAATGTGCAGAAGAACTTACCAAGATGCTCCCTGGACTAGACCATAGAATATAGGAGCACAAGGAGGCCATTTGGCCCATTGAGTCTGCTCCACAATTTCATCATGGCTGATCCAATTTTCATCTCAGCCCCAATCACATGCCTCAACCCTGTATCCCTTCATGCCCTGACTAATCAAGAATCTATCAACCTCTGCCTTAAATATACATAAAGACTTGGCCTCCACAGCTGTTTGTGGCAAAGAATTCCACAGACTCAGCACTTTCTGGCTAAAGAAATTCCTCCTCATGACCGGTCTGAAAGGATGCTCCTCTGTTCTGAGGCTGTGTCCTCTGGTCTTAGACTTCCCCACCATAGGAAACATCCTCTCCACATCTGCTCTAAAAAAGCCTTTCACCATTTGATAGGTCTTAATGTGGTCACCTCTCATTCTTCTGAATTCCAGTGAATACAATCCCAGAGCCAACAAACACTCTTCATATGACAAGCCATTCAATCCTGGAATTATTTTTGTGAACCTCTTTTGAACCCTCTCAAGTTTCAGCACATCCTTTCTAAGGTAAGGGTACCAAACTTGCTCACAATACTCCAAGTGAGGCTTAGAACATAAGAACATAAGAAATAGGAGCAGGAGTAGGCCATCTGGCCCATCGAGCCTGCCCCACCATTCAATAAGATCACGGCTGATCTGTCAGTAAACTCAGCTCCATCTACCTGCCTTTTCCCCAAAACCCTTAATTCCCTTACTATGTAAAAATCTATCTAACTGTAATATATTTAGTGAAGAAGCCTCAACTGCTTCCCTGGGCAGAGAATTCCACAGATTCACCACTCTGGGAAAAACAGTTTCTCCTCATCTCCGTCCTAAATCTTCTCCCCTGAATCTTGAGGCAATGTCCCCTAGTTCTAGTCTCACCTACCAATTGAAACAACTTTCCTACTTCTATCTTATCTATCCCTTTCAAAATTTTGCACGTTTCTATAAGACCCCCTCTCATTCTTCTGAATGAGAAGGCTTCACCAGAGCTTTATAAAGTCTCAACATTACATCCTTGCTTTTATACTCCAGTCCTCTTGAAATGAATGCTAGCATTGCATTTGTCTTCCTCACCACAGGCTCAACCTGAAAAGTAACTTTAAGAGAATCCTGTATAAGGACTCCCAAGTCCCTTTGCACCTGTTTTTTGTATTTTCTCTCCATTTAGAAAAAAGTCAACCCTTTCATTTCTTCTACCAAGGTGAATGATCATACTCTGCCAGACACTGTATTCCATCTGCTACTTCTTGGCCCATTCTCCTAAACTGTCTAAGTCCTTCTTTAGCCACTCTACTTCCTCAAAAATTACCTGCCCCTCCAACTACCTTCATATCATCTGCAAACTTGGAAACAAAGTCATCAATTCCATCATCCAAATCATTGACTTATAACGTAAAAAGAATCGGTCTAACACAGATCCCTGTGGGACATCACTGGTCACTGGCAACCAGCCAGAAAAGGCTCCTTTTATTCCCACTCTTTGCTCCTGCCAGTCAGCTACTGCTTTATCCATGCCAGAGTCTTCCCTGTAATATCATCAGAATCTCGGGATCTGATAGCGACCTACCTCGAAGCTAGCCAGTCAGAACCTTCTGCTGCCTAGCTATTCACAGTGTTTTGAACCAGTCAGCCGGATTACAATATCTAATCGATATCCATTCAGAGCCCGGAGGGGTATACAAGCCGGCATTATGAGAGACAACTGCACACTGATGGGTTCTCAACTGAAACTCAAACATTTTGCCAAGCTCAACGATTAACCAAACTTACAAACTCTAGTTTAAACCCCACTGTACAGCATTAACAAAACTTCCCACTATGATATTAACCCCCTCCAGTTCAGGTGCAAACCATCCCTTCTGTACAGGTCCCACCTTCCCAGGAAGAGAGCCCAATGATCCAAAAATCTTATGCTCTCCCTCCTACACCAACTCCTTAGCCACATATCAAACTGTATAATCTTCCTAGTTCTGCCCTCAGCAGCACGTGGCACGGGTAGCAATCCTGAGATTACAACCATGGAGGTCCTGCCCTTTAACTTAGAACCTAACTCCCTGAACTCCCTATGCAGAACCTCACCACTCATCCTACCCGCGTCATTGGAACCTACATGGACCACGCCTTCTGGTTGTTCACTCTCATTTAAGAATGCTGAGGACTTGATCTGAGATATCCTGGACCCCGGCACCCAGGAGGTAACCTACTATCCAGTAATCTCGTTCTCTCCCACAGAACCTCCTGTCCATTCCCGTAACTAATGAATCCTCCATCACCAGTGTGCCTTTTCTCCCCCCTTCCCTTCTGAGACACAGAGGCAGACTCAGTGCTAGGGACCCGACCAGTGTGACTTTCCTCTGTTAGGTCGACCCCCTCAACAGTATCCAAAGTGGTATTCCTGTTGTTGGGGGGGGGGGAGGGGATGGCCATGAGTACAGTTGGACGAGAAGCTAGACTGGACTGCCAACACAGATGCCTTGTGCAGGAAGGCACAGAGTCGACTGTACTTCCTTAGAAGGTTGGCGTCATTCAATGTCTGCAGTGAGATGCTGAAGATGTTCTATAGGTCAGTTGTTGAGAGCGCCCTCTTCTTTGTGGTGGCGTGTTGGGGAGGAAGCATTAAGAAGAAGGACGCCTCACGTCTTAATAAGCTGATAAGGAAGGCGGGCTCTGTCGTGGGCAAAGTACTGGAGAGTTTAACATCGGTAGCTGAGCGAAGGGCGCTGAGTAGGCTACGGTCAATTATGGAAAACCCTGAACATCCTCTACATAGCACCATCCAGAGACAGAGAAGCAGTTTCAGCGACAGGTTACTGTCGATGCAATGCTCCTCAGACAGGATGAAGAGGTCAATACTCCCCAATGCCATTAGGCTTTACAATTCAACTGCCAGGACTTAAGAACTTTTTTTTTAAAGCTATTATTAATGCTTTTTGAGTTAGTGATTTAGATGCATATCATATTATTACTGAGTTAAGTATTGTATGTAATGAGTTTTTGCTACAACAAGTGTATGGGACATTGGAAAAAATGTTGAATTTCCCCATGGGGATGAATAAAGTATCTATCTATCTATCTATCTATCTATCTATCTATCTATCTCTTCCTGACTATCACTCAGTTTCCTGTGTCCTGCACCTCAGTATAACTACCTCTCTATATGTCCTATCTATCAACCCCTCAGCCTCCTGAATGATCTGGAGTTCATCCGGTTCCAGCTCCAACTCCTGGACACAGTTTGTTAGAAGCTGCAGCTGGATGCACTTCTCGCAGTTGTAGTCGTCAGGGACGCTGGAAGTCTCCCTGCCTCCCCACATCCCACAAGAGGAGCATTGCACGATCCTGCCTGTCATCTCCACTGTTCTATCTGAGCAGGTATAAAGAAGGATAGGAGAAAAAAACTTAACATAGAGCTTTTCTTTTCTTTTGCTTTCGCTGACTGAAGCCTCTCTTCATCGAAGCCTTGACGAGCTGAAGCCTCAAGATCACCTCTCGGACGACGGTCGCTGTGACGACGACCCCTGTGCCTGTCCCTGCCTTCTTTTAGTATGCTCTTGCTAATCAATCGATCAGAGGGCATGAGGGCATGTACTATAACAAGAGGTCAGACAAACTTGGGTTGTTTTCTCAGGAGTGGCAGAGGCTGAGGGGAGATCTGATTGAGGTTTCTAAGATTATGAGAGACATAGGTAGAGTTTGGTCATTATGTAATGTGTTGCATACAGAACTGTGCAAAGTCTTAGGCACATATTTATATATCTAGAGAGCCTTAGACTTTTGCATAGTACTGTAGTAATTTTATGTTTTGCACTGTACTGCCGCTGCAGCTAAACTTCATGGAGTGATGATAAACCAGGTACTGATGCGGGTCTCTATTGTGGACTGAGAGCGGGAAAGGGGCAGGGAGAGGGGAATCATGGTTGGGAAAAGGGGAAGGGAGTGGGGAGGGAGGGAAGTATGAAGTATCAGAGAGACATTCTGTAATGATCAATAAACCGATTGGGAATCAGAGGATCTATTCCTGTGCTGTACTGTTCTGTGTTCTACTCCAGCCAGTCTTTTGGTTTTATCAGCTATATTCTGCAGACTGTTCTCGATTTCCTTTTGTACTCACTCACTGTACGGAATGATCTGTCTAGATGACAGGCAAACAGAGCTTTCACATGTAACAATAATAAAGCAATTACTGGGAATCTGCAACCCAGAGATCGCCTGAGGCAGAGTAATTGAACTCATCTTTTGTTGGTGCTTAACAGATGACTGTTCTGGGAAACTGACAAGACAGTGGACTGAAACCGAGATCAGATCAGCGAGGCTCTTACTGATTGGCCAAAGAGGCTCAGGGGATGCGTGATCACCTCCTGTTGCCATTCATCTTTAAGAGCGACCATTTTTATTATCACAATTGGACATAATTATTGAAATTATCTGATGGGCCAGATGAGGTTGTGATGTTAACGATGTGGTTAACGGCAAGTTACATTAATAATATGGAGCATCAGAAATGCTGCTGTAGTTTATTCCTGTGTTCCAGCATTTAGATTAGAAAATGTCACTGTTTTGGTGTGGCCCAGGGTGCTGAAGGACTGTTTTACTGCATTGTTAGTCAGTGGTTCATACGCTCTTCACCCTTTTCAAATATGGGGAGTATTCTGAATGACTGTGACTCTGTCTGGTCTGGAGCAACCAGTACAGTGAGACAGGGAAGTTATGGTAGGGTACAGGAACTGTGGTGCACAAAGGCTGTAATAAATCTAGTCAAGAAGAAAAGAAAAGCTTACAACAGGTTCAGAGAACTACTTAATGTTAGAGATGTAGAAGATTATAAGGCTAATAGGAAGGAGCTTAAGAAGGAAATTAGGACAGCCAGAAGGGGCCATGAGAAGACCTTGGTGGGCAGGATTAAGGAAAACCCCAAGGCATTCTACAAGTATGTGAAGAGCAAGGGGATAAGATGTGAAAGAATAGGACCTATCAAGTGTGACAGTGGGAAAGTGTGTATGGAAACGGAGGAAATAGCAGAGGTACCTAATGAATACTTTACTTCAGTATTCACTATGGAAAAGGATCTTAGTGATTATAGAGATGACTTGCAGCAGACTGAAACGCTTCAGCATGTAGATATTAAGAAAGAGGGATGTGCTGGAGCTTTTGGAAAGCGTCAAGTTCGATAAGTCGCCGGGACCGGATGAGATGTAACCCAGGCTATTGTGGGAGGCGAGGGAGGAGATTGCTGAGCCTCTGGCAATGATCTTTGCATCATCAATGATGAGGTTCCAGAGGATTGGAGGGTTGCGGATGTTGTTCCTTTATTCAAGAAAGGGAGTAGAGATAGCCCAGGAAACTATAGACCAGTGAGTCTTACCTCAGTGGTTGGTAAGTTGATGGAGAAGATCCTGGGAGGCAGGATTTATGAACAGTTAGAGAGGAATAATATGATTAGGAATAGTCAGCATGGCTTTGTCAAGGGCAGGTCACACAAACACATTGATGAAGGTAGAGCCATAGATGTAGTGTATATGGATTTCAGCAAGGCATTTGATGAGGTACCCCATGCAAGGCTTATTGAGAAAGTAAGGAGGCATGGGATCCAAGGGGACATTGCTTTGTGAATCCAGAACTGGCTTGCCCACAGAAGGCAAGGAGTGGTTGTAGATGGGTCATATTCTGCATGGAGGTTAGTAACTAGTGGTATGCCTCAGGAATCTGTTCTGGGACCCCTTCCATGATTTTTATAAATGACCTGGATGAGGAAGTGGAGGGATGGGTTAGTAAGTTTGCTGATGACACAAAGGTTGGAGGTGTTGTGGATAGTGTGGAGGGCTGTCAGAGGTTACAGAGGGACATTGATAGGATGCAAAACTGGGCTGAGAAGTGGCAGATGGAGTTCAACCCAGGTAAGTGTGAATTGCTTCATTTTGGTAGGTCAAATATGATGGCAGAATATAGTAATAATGGTAAGACTCTTGGCATTGTGGAGGATCAGAGGGATCTTGGGGTCCGAGTCCATTGGACGCTCAAAGCAGCTGCGCAGGTTGACTCTGTGGTTAAGAAGGCATACGGTGCATTGGCCTTCATCAATCGTGGAATTGAATTTAGGAGCCGAGAGGTAATGTTGCAGCCATATAGGACCCTGGTCAGACCCCACTTGGAGTATTGTGTTCAGTTCTGGTCACCTCACTTCAGGAAGGATGTGAAAACCATAGAAAGGGTGCAGAGGAGATTTACAAGATGTTGCCTGGATTGGGGAGCATGCCTTAGGAGAATAGGTTGAGTGAACTCGGCCTTTTCTGCTTGGAGCGACGGAGGATGAGAGGTGACCTGATAGAGGTGTACAAGATGATGAGAGGCATTGATCCTGTGGATAGTCAGAGGCTTTTTCCCAGGGTTGAAATGGTTGCCACAAAAGGACACAGGTTTAAGGTGCTGGGGAGTAGGTACAGAGGAGATGTCAGGGGTAAGTTTTTTACTCAGAGAGTAGTGAGTGCATGGAATGGGCTGCTGGCAATGGTGGTGGAGGTGGAAATGATAGGGTCTTTTAAAAGACTTTTGGATAGGTACATGGAGCTTAGTAAAATAGTGGGCTACAGGTAAGCCTAGCACATTCTAAGGTAGGGACATGTTCGGCACAACTTTGTGGGCCTGTATTGTGCTGTAGGTTTTCTATGTTTCTATGTTTACACAGGATCTGAAAAAGCTGCAGAGAGTTGGAAACTCAGCCATCTCAATCAGGGGCATGAGCCTCCCCAGCATCGAGGACATCTTCAGCAGGTGATGCCTCAGAAAGGAGGCATCTGCCATTCAGGACTCCCGTCACCCAGGACATGTCCTCTTCTCATCGCTACCATGAGGGAGGAGGTACAGAAACCTGAAGACACCCACTCAACGTTTCAGTAACAGCTTCTTCCCGTTCTGCCATGGACATTGAACCCATGAACACTATCTCATTCTTTTTCTCTTTTTTGCTCCCTCTTTGTAATACTGATTTAATTCAACTTGTATACTATATAATATACTATAAATATATATATATTTCTTATTGTATTTTATTATATATTGCAATGTACTGCCGTTGCAAAACATTGAATCTCATGATGTATGTCTCTGATATTAAGCCTGATTCAGATTCTGAAATATTGTCATTTTTTAGCCCAGCTAGGTAGTATTTGGAGGGTGTAAGACAGACAGAGCACATACAATTTCACTCAACAGAGAGGACAAAAACTAACAGGAGAAGATATCCAAAGTAAGATATCTAAACTGATAGCTCATAAAGCCTCAGAATCGCATCCCTGCTCCTATACTTTAAACCTCTTGAATGAATGCTAACATTTCATTTGGCTTCCTCACCACCAACTCAGCCAGTGAGTTAACCTTTAGGATGTTTTATACATGGACTTCCAGAACACCCTGAAGGATAACTTGCAGGTTGAGTTGGTGGTGAGGAAGGCAAATGCAATGTTAGATTTAATTTCAAGAGGTCTAGAATACAAGAGCAGGGATGTGATGCTGAGGCTTTATAAGGCACTGGTGAATTCTCTCATTGATTATTGTGAAGAGTTTTGGGCTCCACATCTAAGAAGTGATATTCTGGCATTGGAGAGGGTCTAGAGGAGGTTCGCAAGGATGATTTCAGGAATGAAAGGGTTATTATCCAAGGAATGTTTGATGACTCTGGGACTGTACACGTTGGAATTCAGAAGGATGGGGGGTGGGGGGGGGGGAACCCATTTAAACCTTTCGAATGTTGAATAGCATAGACAGAGTAGATGTGGAAAGGATGTTTCCCATAGTGGAGGAGTCTAGGATAAAAGGGCATAGCTTCAGGATAGAGGGCTGTCCATTTGAAACAGAGATGCAGAGAAATTTCTTTCACTAGTGGGTGGTGAATTTGTCAAATTTGTTACCACAGGTAACTGTGGAGGCCAGGCTGTTGGGTACATTTAAGGCAGAACTTGACAGGTTCTTGATTGGGCATGGCATCAAAGGTTATGAGGAGAAGTCTGGGAGTGAGGCTGAGGAGGGGAAAAAAGGATCAGCCATGATGGAGTGGAGTAGACTAAATGGGCCAAATGGTCAATTTCTGCTCCTTTGTCTTATGGTAATTGGGCAAAGGTTTGGCAGAGAAGGTGGGTGTGGGTAGAATTTCCACCCTAAGGAGGCACTGGTATTGACCTATAGGCAGATGCCCACCCTGTGACTGCAAGAAGCCGCAAGAATTTGTGGTCATGGCTCAGCACATCACAAAAAAATAAACAGCTTCCCCTCAGTGGACTCTGTCTTCACTTCTCACTGCCTCGGTAAAGCGTGATCAAAGATCTCACCCACCCACCCTCCCTGGGCATTCCCTCTTCTCCCCACTCCCATCAGGCAGTAGATACAAAAGCCTGAAAGCACGTCCCACCAGGTCCAAGGCCAGCTTTTACCCCACTGTTATCAGATACTCGCATAGCCCCGGTATGACTAACTTATTATAACCTTGCCCCTTATTGGCTGTCTGCACTACACTTTCTCCCTAACTGTGACACTTTATTAGAAGCACAGGACAGTACAGCACAGGAAGAGGCTATTCAGCCCACAACATTGCGCCAAGCCAGCTACGAAACAACCAAACGAATCCCTCTTCCCTACACCATGTCCATATCCCTCCATCTCCCTCACATTCGTGCGTCCATCAAAATGTCTCCTGAAAGCCTGTAGTGTATCTGCCTCTGCCTCCATAGCAAGCAGCACATTCCAGGCATCTGAGTCCATTCCTCACACCTTACCTCTCACATCCCCTTTCAACCTGCCACTTCCCAGGGTGGGAAGCCCTGCTACAGAACAAAATCAACTATTCTTAACTCCCCACTGCTTTTCGGCCAATTACCTCATGCCCCCGGGTTCCCACCCTCCCACCAGTGGAAAAAGTTCCCCTGCACGTCTGCTTGATGGTGAGAGAGAGAGACTCTGAAGGATTAGGGTGGCTAAGCTTCAACAGATCATTGAATACTTGTTGATAAAACTTAGAACACTGAAGAAAGAGCAATATATAATATTATATAAAGCATAGAGAGATTGGACAACCGGATCTGGACTTTGCATCTACACACATCACTCTACAGAGAGCATTCTAACAAGCTGCATCACTGCACGGTATGGAAACTGCACTGTACACTGTACAGGAAGGCTCTGCAACGGAGAGTCAAAACTGCCCAACACATCACCGGCACCAGCCTACCCACCATCAAGGACATATATACAGAATGGTGCATCACTGCAGGGTACGGAAACTGCACTGTAATGGACAGGAAGGCTCTGCAATGGGTAGACAAAACTGCTACCCAACCAAACCAGGCTACCCACCCTCAAGGATATATATACAGAAGGATGCCGGGAAAAGGCCAGTAACATCATGAATGATCCCACCCACCCTCCTCATGGACTGTCTGTCCCACTTCCATCAGGGAGGAGGCTACGTAGCATCCACACCAGGACCACCAGACTCAAAAACAGTTACTTTCCCCAAGCAGTGAGGCTGATTAACACCTCCACCCACTAACCCACCCCTCCATACCCCCAACCACCATTACGTCATCATTTCCTGTCAGTCACTTTATGTACAGACACTCCTGTGCCCAGTGTCACTCAATCTACAATCAATCTACAGTAAGTATATAAGCTCACTTATATATTTATTGTGCTTTTTATTTGTGTTTATTGTGCTGCATCGGATCCGGAGTAACAATTATTTTCCTCTGCTTTACACTGGTGTTCTGGAGATTACGATCTTATGGACTCAGTGACATTAAACTATCTTGAATCTTAAATCTTAAAGCTTATAACAAAGAAAACTGAGCACAGGACAGTGTATTGTACAGGCTGATCGGGGAGGGTGTAATTGAACACAGGACAGTGTATTGTACAGGCTGATCGGGGAGGGTGTAATTGAACACAGGACAGTGTATTGTACAGGCCGTTCAGGTGTTTAATTGAACACAGGACGGTGTATTGTACAGGTCGATTGGGTGTTTAACTGAATACAGGGCAGAGTATTGTACAGGCCGTTCAGGTGTTTAATTGAACACAGGACTGTGTATTGTACAGGCTGTTCAGGTGTTTAATTGAACACAGGACAGTGCATTGTACAGGTCGATTGGGTGTTTAACTGAACACAGGGCAGAGTATTGTACAGGCTGTTCAGGTGTTTAATTGAACACAGGACGGTGTATTGTACAGGTCGATTGGGTATTTAATTGAACACAGGATGGTGTATTGTACAGGCTGTTCAAGTGTTTAATTGAACACAGGACAGTGCATTGTACAGGCCGATCGGGAGTGAAGAAGGTATATGGCATACTAGCCTTTATTACTTGAGGAACTGAGTTGAAAATTCAGGAGGTGATGTTGCAGCTTTTTATGACCTATGGTAGTTAGGCTGCATCTCGATTATTGTTCACATTTCCGGTCACCCCATTATTGGAAGAATGTTGAATCATTGGAGAGGGTGCAGAAGAGGTTTACCAGGATGCTGCCTGGATTAAAGGGCATGTTCTATAACGAGAGGATGGACAATCTTGAATTGTTCTTTTCTGGAGCAGTGGAGGCTGAGGGGAGATCTGATTTTATAAGATTTTCAGAGGTACAGATAGAGTGGACATAGAATAAATGATGTTGAAATTGATAAGGTATCTGAAACAAAATTTTTAGGATTGGTAATAGATAATAAATTAAGCTCAAAATCACGTAAAAATTATGTCAAAGCAAAAATGTCAAAATCTATTGCAATACTGTACAAAGTGCATGATTCCTTAAATCAGGAATCTTTGTATACATTATACTGTTCACTTATAGTCCCATACATGACCTACTGTGTAGCGTTATGGGGAAATACACACAAAACAAATACAAACTTAATTTTTCTACTCCAAAAGAAAACCATACGAATTGTAAATAAGACTAATTATTATGAGCCAACTAATCCACTATTTATTCAACTAAACACTTTAAAATTCAGAGATTTTGTAGATTTTAAAATAATACAAATTATGTATAAAGTAAAAAATAGACAGTTACCACAAAGTATCCAAAGATTGTTTAAAATGAGAGAAAGTCAACATGATTTGAGAGAAACATGTATATTTCAAAAACAAGGATAAGATCAAATGTAAAAAATCATTGTATTTCAGTCCGAGGGATGAATCCGTGGAACAGTTGTAGTGAGAATTTAAAAACATGCACCACACTTAACGTTTAAAAAATTATTTCAAAATAATTTAATGAACAAATATAAAATACATGATTGAAAATGAATGGGAGTAATGTAAATAAATGATACTTGGAATTGGATTTTGTGTTAAAAGATTATGAGATCTTTTGTTTTGATGTGATGATTGACGCCAAATATGTTTTTTGTCTAAGTAAGAGGGGTAGGTGTAGGTTCAACCTACACCCTTTCGGCCTATTTTAAAGATTTTTATTATTTAGTTTTGTCTCAAGAAATCATTGTTGAAAATGATGTTTTTTGTTATGTTTGTACTGACTGAAATTAAATTTCATTCATTCATTCATAACTCATATACAGTACATATAACTCACACACAGTACATATAACTCACACACAGCACATGTAACACACACAGCACATGTAACTCACACACAGCACATATAACTTACACACAGTACATATAACTCACACACAGCACATATAACTCACATACAGTAGATATAACTCACACACAGCACATATAACTCACACTCAGTACATATAACTCACACACAGCACATATAACTCACACACAGCACATATAACTCACACTCAGTACATATAACTCACACACAGCACATATAACTCACACTCAGTACATATCTCACACTCAGTACATATAACTCACACACAGCATATATAACTCACACGCAGTACATATAACTCACACACAGCACATATAACTCACACACAGCACATATAACTCACACACAGCACATATAACTCACACTCAGTACATATAACTCACACACAGCACATATAACTCACACTCAGTACATATCTCACACTCAGTACATATAACTCACACACAGCATATATAACTCACACGCAGTACATATAACTCACACACAGCACATATAACTCACACACAGCACATATAACTCACACTCAGTACATATCTCACACTCAGTACATATAACTCACACACAGCACATATAACTCACCCACAGTAGATATAACTCACACACAGCACATATAACTCACACTCAGTACATATAACTCACACTCAGTACATGTAACTCACACACTGTATGTATAACTCACACACAGTACATGTAACTCACACTCAGTACATATAACTCACACACAGCACATGTAACTCACTCACATGACACACAAGGTAATATTACCACAAATAAGTGAACAAATAATAAGATGTATTTACGACGCAAGTTGAACATAAACAGTAAAATGCTTCATTCGTGATGAGTCTGGGAGGTGGTCTCCCAGACTCCCAGTAGTCTCCCAGCCTGCGATAAGGAATTGTTTCCCAGCCGAACCTTCCTTCACAGGTGGCTCTATTGCTAACGGATTTATACACACTGCTGGTGAACAGATGCTTCAGAGGGAACTTTGAGAATCACTATGTCACACCAGGCAGGAACAATCAGAAAATAATTCAAAAACAGTGAACTTGAATTCTGCGTGAATCCTGTCACTTGATGAAGCACTTCAATTCAGTTTTGACCAGTGCTGAACTGTCTCACTGACTGTGGCCTGCGGCCGTCGGCACCCCTGTCGGACTGAACTCTCCCCGTGGCTGTGGCCTGCGGCCGTCGGCACCCCCGTCGGACTGAACTCTCCCCGTGGCTGTGGCCTGCGGCCGTCGGCACAACCATCAGACTGAACTCTCCCCGTGGCTGTGGCCTGCGGCCGTCGGCACCCCCGTCGGACTGAACTCTCCCCGTGGCTGTGGCCTGCGGCCGTCGGCACAACCATCAGACTGAACTCTCCCCGTGGCTGTGGCCTGCAGCCGTCGTAACAACCGTCGGACTGAACTCTCCCCGTGGCTGTGGCCTGCGGCCGTCGGCACCCCCGTCGGACTGAACTCTCCCCGTGGCTGTGGCCTGCGGCCGTCGGTACCCCCCGTCGGACTGAACTCTCCCCGTGACTGTGGCCTGCAGCCGTCGGCACAACCGTCAGACTGAACTCTCCCCGTGACTGTGGCCTGCAGCCGTCGGCACAACCGTCAGACTGAACTCTCCCCGTGACTGTGGCCTGCAGCCGTCGGCACCCCCGTTGGACTGAACTCTCCCCGTGGCTGTGGCCTGCAGCCGTCGTAACAACCGTCAGACTGAACTCTCCCCGTGACTGTGGCCTGCGGCCGTCGGCACCCCCGTCGGACTGAACTCTCCCCGTGGCTGTGGCCTGCGGCCGTCGGCACAACCGTCAGACTGAACTCTCCCCGTGGCTGTGGCCTGCGGCCGTCGGCACAACCGTCAGACTGAACTCTCCCCGTGGCTGTGGCCTGCAGCCGTCGGCACAACCATCAGACTGAACTCTCCCCGTGGCTGTGGCCTGCAGCCGTCGGCACAACCGTCAGACTGAACTCTCCCCGTGGCTGTGGCCTGCGGCCGTCGGCACAACCGTCAGACTGAACTCTCCCCGTGACTGTGGCCTGCAGCCGTCGGCACCCCTGTCAGACTGAACTCTCCCCGTGGTTGTGGCCTGCGGCCGTCGGCACAACCGTCAGACTGAACTCTCCCCGTGGCTGTGGCCTGCAGCCGTCGGCACAACCGTCAGACTGAACTCTCCCCGTGGCTGTGGCCTGCGGCCGTCGGCACAACCATCAGACTGAACTCTCCCCGTGGCTGTGGCCTGCGGCCGTCGGCACAACCATCAGACTGAACTCTCCCCGTGGCTGTGGCCTGCGGCTGTCGGCACCCCCGTCAGACTGAACTCTCCCCGTGACTGTGGCCTGCGGCCGTCGGCACAACCGTCAGACTGAACTCTCCCCGTGGCTGTGGCCTGCGGCCGTCGGCACAACCGTCAGACTGAACTCTCCCCGTGACTGTGGCCTGCAGCCGTCGGCACCCCCGTCGGACTGAACTCTCCCCGTGGCTGTGGCCTGCGGCCGTCGGCACAACCATCAGACTGAACTCTCCCCGTGACTGTGGCCTGCAGCCGTCGGCACAACCGTCAGACTGAACTCTCCCCGTGACTGTGGCCTGCAGCCGTCGGCACCCCCGTTGGACTGAACTCTCCCCGTGGCTGTGGCCTGCAGCCGTCGTAACAACCGTCAGACTGAACTCTCCCCGTGGCTGTGGCCTGCGGCCGTCGGCACAACCGTCAGACTGAACTCTCCCCGTGGCTGTGGCCTGCAGCCGTCGGCACAACCGTCAGACTGAACTCTCCCCGTGACTGTGGCCTGCAGCCGTCGGCACCCCCGTTGGACTGAACTCTCCCCGTGGCTGTGGCCTGCAGCCGTCGTAACAACCGTCAGACTGAACTCTCCCCGTGACTGTGGCCTGCGGCCGTCGGCACCCCCGTCGGACTGAACTCTCCCCGTGACTGTGGCCTGCGGCCGTCGGCACAACCGTCAGACTGAACTCTCCCCGTGGCTGTGGCCTGCAGCCGTCGGCACAACCGTCAGACTGAACTCTCCCCGTGACTGTGGCCTGCAGCCGTCGGCACCCCCGTTGGACTGAACTCTCCCCGTGGCTGTGGCCTGCAGCCGTCGTAACAACCGTCAGACTGAACTCTCCCCGTGACTGTGGCCTGCGGCCGTCGGCACCCCCGTCGGACTGAACTCTCCCCGTGGCTGTGGCCTGCGGCCGTCGGCACAACCATCAGACTGAACTCTCCCCGTGGCTGTGGCCTGCGGCCGTCGGCACAACTGTCAGACTGAACTCTCCCCGTGGCTGTGGCCTGCAGCCGTCGTAACAACCGTCGGACTGAACTCTCCCCGTGGCTGTGGCCTGCAGCCGTCGGCACCCCCGTTGGACTGAACTCTCCCCGTGGCTGTGGCCTGCAGCCGTCGGCACAACCGTCAGACTGAACTCTCCCCGTGGCTGTGGCCTGCAGCCGTCGGCACAACCGTCAGACTGAACTCTCCCCGTGGCTGTGGCCTGCGGCCGTCGGCACAACCGTCAGACTGAACTCTCCCCGTGGCTGTGGCCTGCAGCCGTCGGCACAACCATCAGACTGAACTCTCCCCGTGGCTGTGGCCTGCAGCCGTCGGCACCCCCGTTGGACTGAACTCTCCCCGTGGCTGTGGCCTGCAGCCGTCGTAACAACCGTCAGACTGAACTCTCCCCGTGGCTGTGGCCTGCGGCCGTCGGCACAACCATCAGACTGAACTCTCCCCGTGGCTGTGGCCTGCGGCCGTCGGCACAACCGTCAGACTGAACTCTCCCCGTGACTGTGGCCTGCGGCCGTCGGCACCCCCGTTGGACTGAACTCTCCCCGTGGCTGTGGCCTGCAGCCGTCGTAACAACCGTCAGACTGAACTCTCCCCGTGGCTGTGGCCTGCGGCCGTCGGCACAACCGTCAGACTGAACTCTCCCCGTGACTGTGGCCTGCAGCCGTCGGCACCCCCGTTGGACTGAACTCTCCCCGTGGCTGTGGCCTGCAGCCGTCGTAACAACCGTCAGACTGAACTCTCCCCGTGACTGTGGCCTGCGGCCGTCGGCACCCCCGTCGGACTGAACTCTCCCCGTGGCTGTGGCCTGCGGCCGTCGGCACAACCATCAGACTGAACTCTCCCCGTGACTGTGGCCTGCAGCCGTCGGCACCCCCGTCAGACTGAACTCTCCCCGTGACTGTGGCCTGCGGCCGTCGGCACCCCCGTCGGACTGAACTCTCCCCGTGGCTGTGGCCTGCGGCCGTCGGCACCCCTGTCAGACTGAACTCTCCCCGTGGTTGTGGCCTGCAGCCGTCGTAACAACCGTCGGACTGAACTCTCCCCGTGGTTGTGGCCTGCAGCCGTCGTAACAACTGTCGGACTGAACTCTCCCCGTGGCTGTGGCCTGCAGCCGTCGGCACCCCCCGTCGGACTGAACTCTCCCCGTGGCTGTGGCCTGCAGCCGTCGGCACCCCCATCGGACTGAACTCTCCCCGTGGCTGTGGCCTGCAGCCGTCGTAACAACTGTCGGACTGAACTCTCCCCGTGGCTGTGGCCTGCAGCCGTCGGCACCCCCGTCGGACTGAACTCTCCCCGTGGCTGTGGCCTGCGGCCGTTGGCACCCCCGTCGGACTGAACTCTCCCCGTGGCTGTGGCCTGCAGCTGTCGGCACCCCCGTCGGACTGAACTCTCCCCGTGGCTGTGGACTCTCTCTTGGGGACTCTGTTTCATGCTTTGTGCATTCTTTGTTTACTTTTTATTGTTCGCACGATTTGTTCTTTGTTTTGTATATTGGGTGTTTGACGGTCTTTGTGGGTTTTTCATGGATCTAATTGTGTTTCTTTATTTTGTGGTGGCCCACAAAATATATACATGGTAAACATACTTTGATAGTAAAAGCACTTTTACTTAGAACTTTGCGATTATACTTCAACAGCCAAGGCTTCCTGAAGATGTTTCAGTCAACTATGCAAAATGTTTTGAACATTCCTGCCTCTTGCCCAAGCCAAAATACTTACTCAACAACCCATACCAGATGTGGAAGGGGCAGAATTTCAGCTACAATAGAGCCTTCAGCACGCAATGTTGTGCCAACCTGTAAGATCAATCTGATGTTTCCTTCCCACATAGTTTCCCCATTTTCCTTTCATCCATGTGGCTATCTAAGAGTCTCTCAAATCTCCCTAATGTGTCTGTCAGGCGTTTCACACACCAACCATTCTCTGTGTGATGAATTTATCTCTGACATCCCAATACTTTCCTCCAATCATCTTAAAATTATGTCCCTGTATTTCAGCCATTTCCATCCTGGGAAAAAGTCTCTGGCTGTCCGGTTATCATGTTGTATACCTTCCGAACTGAACCACTTCACACTTTTCTGGGTTAAACTCTGTCTGCCACTTCTCAGCCCAGCTCTGTCCGGTCAATGTCCCATTGTAGTCCTCAACAACCAAGATATTCAGAGTTTTCTTCTCAAGTTTGAGCAAGTTCTTTGCAGTCCTGGTGAAGGGTCTCAGCCCGAAGCGTTGACTGTTTATTCATTTCCATAGATGCTGCCTGACCTGCTGAGTTCCTCCAGTGTTTTGTGTGTGTTACTCTGGACTTTCAGCATCTGTAGAATCTCTTGTGCTTATCAACCAAGGCGAGCTGCCCCTGGGGCCAGTCAAAGGGATGGAATTGTGTAGCACATATCCATTCTACATTAACTCACAATTCAGCGGGGTTCTGATTGCTGGCTTGTATTTGTTACTGGCTCCTGCTGTGAGAGCTGATTACAATGGACTGTGAGAGCTATTATGCTGTGAAACATTTCTTAAATGTGACACAAACTTCACCTTTTGTGTGTAGATTTCCAACAGTCCAACAGTCAATGGATTCTTAAACCGACCTGCATACCCATAACACTCAGTTAACATCAGAACATTATAGAACACCCTTTGCGATACAGTGGACTTGTCTCTGATTAGAACAGAGAACAATACAGTCCCTTCAGCCCTCATTATCGTCATCGTTCTGTGCCGTGTCGCACAATGTGGGTGATCTTGGCCTTTCCACGACCATGATTGTTCTTGGCAAATTTTTCTACAGAAGTCATTTGCCATTGCCTTCTCCTGTACAGTGTCTTTACAAGACGGGTGACCCCATCCATTATCAATACCTCTTAGGGATTGTCTGCTTGGCGTCAGTGGTCACATAACCAGGACTTGTGATGTGCACCGGCTGCTCATTGACTGTCCACCACTTGCTCCCACCGGTGGCTTTATGTGATTGGGGCGGGGGAATGAGGGCTAAGCAGGTGCTACACTTGCCCAAGGGTGAGCCAATGGCTAACAGAGGGAGGAAGTGTCTTTGGTAGAGACGAGTCTCCACCCTGACAACCTCCCATTATAGTGCCAAACTTTTAACCTACTCTAAGATCAATCTAAACCATCTCTCCCTTAAAACCCTGTGTTTTTCTATCACCCCTGGGTCTATCTAAGAGTTGCTTAAATGCCCCTAATGTATCTCTGTACCTAATGTATGTTTGTGTCTGTTTTGCAGAGTCTTTTTCTTCAGCTGCCTTGTGTACTTTCTGCCCCGTGTGTTGTCACAATCAGGATTAATATTATTGTCACAATCTGGATTAATATTATTGGCACATGGGATTAAAGTTGTTGTTTTGCAGTAGCAGTACATTGCAGTACATGGAGTAATAACTTTAAAAATATACAAATTGCAATGAAATATAAATATAAAATTAAGTAAGTAGTGCAAAAAGAAAGGAAAAGAATTAGTGAGGAGTGTTGACGGGTTCACTGTCCACTCAGAAATCTAATGGTGGTGGAGAAGAAGCTGTTCCTGAAATGCTGACTGTGTGTCTTCAGGCTCCTGTAGCTCCTTCCTGACGGTAGCGATGTCCTGGGTGATGGGGTCCTTCATGACGGGTGCTGCCTTTTGAAGATGCCCTCAATGCTGGGTAGGCTAGTGCCCGTGTGAAACTGGCTGAGTTTACAACTTTCTGCAGCTTTTTTTCGATAGTGACAGTGGCCCCTCCAGACCAGATGGTGAGGCAACACGTTAGAATGCTCTCCCTGTGTTGTGTATGTGGCCTGGTTACACAACAACGCTATTAATAAAAACGCTGGAGATGGGAGCTAAGGTTCATGGTTCTTTACTGGCAGAATCCGAACTCGGCCCAAACACACGTACAGATCAATACGTGCCTCATAGCACATTCAATGACGTGTTACTAAAATATAAAGTAGTCCCTTATTATACTGTAGGCTATATGGTACTCTCCTCCCCTTTCATTTTAATAGTGTATCAACTGTTTTTTTAACTTGGGCACTGTGCTAAACAAGTATGTTTACCCTTAACATACAAACTCCTACCATTTGTTTACTTAATAATATCAAATTTTAACAAAGTAACATAATAATATCAAATTATAACAAGCTTTTTTTAGTTTTGGTCTGAGACCCATTTATAACTCAAGTCTCTGGGGGTCTTCTCTGCCTCTCTGGGTAACGTCTGTCAATAAACTAATTTGTTTTAATACAGATTTTCAATTAAAAGTCATGAAAAGTTTACCTCTGAGCATAGGGAATTAAGAAGATCTGCGCCTCCAACTTGCTAAGAGTTCTAGTCAGCATGTTGCCTCCGTATAATGAAGACTCCTCTGTGCATCTATCCTAGATATATACGCAACTTTATGCTATCACTTGTCTCCCTTACCCATATCTCATTTGTTCCAACTGAGCTAATTACACAGCCAATCTTCGTATTCTCCTCAGATTCCAAATAGATAGCCTGACCTTTATGATACCATCTCTTATGGTAATATAACTTTCCATCTTCGATTTGTGCTTCATATCTTTGTGCTGGTGATTCATCAGGAGTGTTGGGAAGATGCTCAGGAGAAGACGGAGATGCTGTCACTTTTTGTGGAACTCATCATTTTAGGAGCTAAATAAATACATGATAAATTGGAGAACAAGGTTATATTCTAAGCTGGTCAACTTGCAAAGAGTTTGAACAGTAACTCTGATGTGAGATCCCAAGGGCTCTTTCGTGCTGTGATTCAGGTCCACAGGGACTGTAAAAATAGTGCAGGATGTCTGTTCTTCAGGTATGATCTGAAAGAATGTACAATTTGCTTAGGAGAACTCAATGATCCAATCCTGCTTCCATGTGATCATTTTCACTTTCTAAAGTGTAAATGGTGGCTTGAATCAGGACAATGACTCTGCCCACTGTGCTGTAATCATCTAGATGATGATTATGTACCAGTGGTGACAGAAGAAATAAGTGAAGCTGTAGCAAACTTAGTCGTATTTTGCAAGAGGTGTGATGCATTTCTCGTAGCTTCGGTTTCAATGGTCTGCTTCAAAGATGACTTGCCACCAACAAAAGAAGTGGTTGGTGATCCGCTGTCTCTGCTAGTTATTCAAAAGTCAGGGCAATCCAATGACTCACAGAAAGATCAATACTTTACCAGTAATGTTCACCATTTGATGAAGCAGTTGATTGAAATCCTGTTGTTCATTCCATTGTTGTTAAGCTGCTGTTAAAGTACGGTTTTGCTGATATTAAGGATTACCTGCAGTGCTATCTGTCTGGCTCGAGAGGGAGAATTCCTTCAGGTGCACATTCAGCACAAGTGTGAAAATACAACAATAGAAACCTTACAGTTTGTTGCCAGAATTCGCCGCTGTTTTGATGCTGTTTCCCAACTTCTTTGTGAAAAACAAGACACATTGGCTGAGGATTCAAAATATGTACGCGCAAAAGAAACTTTCCTGCAAAGGATTAAGTGTATGATCCTCAGTGGAGGAGATGATTGGTTCAAGATTTACCTTGCGTGAAAGCTGTTCTGTTTGAATGGAGATGCTGGTCTTTTCAGAGATTTAAGCTTTAACGCAGAGAGTTTGCAGATCTTCCAGTACCTGTTCATCTGTTAACAAGAAATGTAACCGCGCAGGTGCAGGTTTTCGTCCTTTATCGGTAATTGGAACAGGCTCATTAGGTCTCCTCCTTAGTTTCCTAGTCGTTATTGGCTTTACCTCCATAGAATCTCCTGTGAGTTCCATTGTTAGCCTGTCATTCTCAATCATCTTTTTCTTTTCTTCTAACTTAATCTTTTTATCTTCAAATTCCTTCACTGCTGCTTTCTTCTCTTTAATATAATTCCTTTCCACTTGTTCTGTCTCCAGTTGCAGAAAAGCTCTTCATTTTGTATTCTTTCTTTGTATTGTTGATCTGGTTTCTTCATCCTTTTCTGATACTCCTGCAAGGTGCCTTCCTGAAACTGTTGTAGCTGTCTTTTGAGAGATGTCAATTTTTCCTGGTACATCTGCTATTTTGCTTCCTGGTGGTCTTCATTATCCTGCTTATTGGCAATATCTGTCTTCCTTGCATCCTCTGTATCTTCATCCGAGTCGCGGCCACGGATGCTGCGTTCATCCTGATTGTCGATGCTGTCTAGCTCCTCCTTGTCGTTGTAATAGTTGACAATAGTTGAGAGGAGAGCTGTGGACATCTTCCCCGCCGAGCTGTCCTCCTTTGTTGACACATCTAGTGACTTGACGGTGTGCCAGTCCAACTGGATTTTCCTGTGCCGTTTACGTCCCAGCAACGGTGATCCTCCATTTTCCAGAACATAGAGGTTCAGCTGCTGTGTTTTGTCCCTGTAGGTCACTGTCACTTTAATTTTACCTTTGGGATGCACTTTCTGTCCTGTGTAAGTCTTTAGTAGAAGTTTAGTTTGCTTCACAGGTATGTGAGAAAACACTCATTTGTAGTTGTGTACAGAGATCACTGTTAAAGCCGAGCCTGTGTCCAACTCCATTTTCAGTCTCATGCCTGCCACTTGTGGAGTGATCCGTATTACTCTTTGATCATCTGTCTCTTTCACGCTGTGAAGTTGCAGACAGGACTCTTTTGTCTGAATCATTTTCATCAGAACTGCTTTCTTCCATTTTGTGTACATTGTTGTGTTTTCCTTTCTGGGGTTTCTTGTCTTTCTGTATTTTGTCCTTTTTTTGCTGTTTACCACATTTGCATACTCTGCCAATGTGGCCCTGTTTGTCACAGTTTTTGCACTCTTTGTCTTTAAACCAACAGTCATCAGGGTCATGTGACATATTCCCACAACAGTAACATTTCTTTCCTCAATTTCTGTCAAAGTGACATTTTAATCGTAGCATACCCCACAGATTTTTGTTGTATCTCCGCAGCACCCCGTGCTGCTGTTTCCATTGATACTGCAGCGTTCAGCGCCTTCTCTACTGTAAGGTCTTTTTCACCCACGAGCTTCTTCTGTGTGGTTTCACAGTGCATGCCACACACTAACCTATCCCTCAATGCGTCCGATAGATCAGCTCCAAATTGACAATGCTCTGATAATTTGCGCAATTCAGCACAATATTTAGAAATGCTTTCATTTTTGCTCTGATTGCATTTGTGAAATTTAAATCTTTCAGCAATGACCAGTGGTTTGGGGTTTAAATGCTGTTGGAGAGTGTCTACTATTTGCTTGAACGTTTTGTCAGCTGGCTTTTCAGGGGTTAACAAGGTCTGTAGTAGGCTGTATGCTTTTGCTCCTATAATACCAAGTAAGATGCTGGCTTTCTTTTCATCATTAACACCATCAGCCTCACAATATAACTCCACTCTCTCAATGTAAGTTGCCCAGTCTTCAATGCCACTATCAAATGCTGTAATGGTTCCAATCATCGCCATCTTTGTTATGTTAATTAAGCCCTGTTCTCCCCTTATTTTCCTTTTTGACTCGTGTCCTTTTTGCTAGCGCCACGAGCGCACTCTGTCTAGATGTATGTGTCTCTCCTTTTCGTCACCCTTTTGGGGCAGGCAGACCCTCAGTCCCTGGGGATCAGCGCTGGCTGTGGTCTCAGCTGGACGTGCTGCGGCTCCGACTGTGTCTCTTGGTCTCCCGACTGTAACACTTACCCAACAGGCTGGTATATGTCTGGGGAAAAGGAGATCCAGCCCCTCACCAACCCCACCTCCCATACACGCAGGTGCTGTGAGAATCAAGTTTATGCCGCGCATACACACCATATCAAATTCACACCAGATACCGTTATGGAATACACTTTAAAGATTTTACTAAAACTAAAAGAGTACTATGCAATACAGTATATATGAAGGAAAAGAAAATAAAGTAAAAGGCGCCAACTTATCAAAGTTCAGTCATTTTAGTGCACATCGTTGGAGCTCAACCATCGAACCATTTGACCCCTCGTCGCTTTCCTCCGACCTCCACGTCCTTGCACCTGGGACCACCCGGGTGGTCGACCGAGCAGTGCAGCGCACGTCCACCTTCCTCGGCGTCTTCTTCCCGACTCCCCTGAAAAGACCGCGAAAACCCCCAAGCTCCCAGACCCACAAGACAAAATAACCTTCCCCCATTGGTCAACAAATGAATACAATCCCAATATCTAAAGCTAAACAACTGTGAGAGAAAGCACTTATCATACAAAGAAGCATTCCTACTCTTAACAGAACAAAGAAGCCATTTTGATTAACAAACACAGTACACTGTACACGACGTTCCCAACTCCGGCTGTGCTCCCGCTTCCTTTCAGACTCGCGGCTTCGCTCCCGCTCCTTGGCTCATTCCTTGCGTTTTTCTTCCAAATGTCGTTATCAATTAAAACATAGCGTTCCGATACCATGTAGGTTCATTAGCGTCGTCGCCAATTTGTTGTGTATGTGGCCTGGTTACATGACAATGCTATTAATAAAAACACTGGAGACAGGAGCTAAGGTTCATGGTTCTTTACTGGTAGAATCTGAACTCAGCACATGAACGTACAGATCAATACGTGCCTCATAGCGCATGCTTAATATCCGCCTAGTAGCGCATTCGACGATGTGTCACTGAAACATCAAATAGTCCCTTATTATACTGTAGGCTATACGGTACACCATGGAAACTTGCAAGTCTTTGGTGACAGACCAAGGCTCCTCAAACTCCTAATGAAACACAGCCACTGTTGTGCCTTTGTAGGTGCATCAGTATGTTGGGCCCAAGATAGATCTTCAGAGATGTTGACTCCCAGGAAGTTGAAACCTTTCCTCCCACCCTTTTCACTTTGATGAGGACTAGTGTGTGACACAGCTGCAAGTGTGACACAGCTGCTACATTTTTCACCAGACCTCACTGTACCTCACCACACCTGTACGCACATCACTAAATCTGACTTAACTTGACTTGCAAATCCATAAATTCAAGTTGGCCCATCTTGGATGCAATAGGAATCTCAGTTCTTGATGTCATTTGGGATTTGTGAAGGGTGCAGGTCATGTACAGTGGGCACGGATTGGAGGGTTGAAGCCTAGGATGATGAAAGGTGTCCAGGTTGGGGTGGTCTTATTAGGCAGTGGCTGGCTTTGGCTCCAGTCCATCACTGTAACTCACTGACAGAATCTCAAAGTTCAAAGTAAACTTATTATCAAAGTATGTGTATGCTAACATGTACAACCCTGAGATCATTTCCTTGCAGGCATTCACGGTGAACACAAAGAGATTCAAGATCCACGATTCAGGATTATTTAATGCCATTTCCAGTTCACAATCATAAAGGAGAAGAAAAATTGATAAAAACAAGAGAAAATCTGCAGATGCTAGAAATCCAAGCAAACAAAATGCTTCAGGCCAGGCAGCATCTATGGAAAAGAGTAAACAGTTGATGTTTCAGGTCGAGACCCTTCATCAGGACAAATAGTTGTTACTCCGGATCAGATGCAGCATGAAAAATACAATAAGATAAAGAAAACAATAATAAAAAACACAATAAATATAAATACATAAGATAAATTACATACTTGATTAACTCTATTGCACAAAATGTTAGAGACTCTGCATCTATGAAAAGGAATAAAGAGTTGATGTTTGGGGCCTCAACCCTTCAGCAGGACTGGAAAAGAAGGGGGAAGATTACAGAATAAGAAGATGTGGGGATCAGGGGAGGAGTATAAGCTGGCAGGTGATATGTGAGAGCAGTGAGGGAAGGTAGGTGGGTGGGAGAGGGGTGATGAAGTAAGAAGCTGGGAGGTGATAGGCAGAACAGGTAAAGGGCTGAAGAAGAAAGAATCTGATAGGAGAGGAGAGTGGACCATGGTAGAAAGGGAAGGAAAATGGGCACCGGAGAGAGGTGGTGGGCAGGTGAGGAGAAGAGAAAGGGTACAAGGGGAGGCAGAATGGGGAAGAAGACAGAAGGGGAGAGGGAAAGATTACCGGAGGTTGGAGAAATCGATGTTCATGCTGTCAGGTTGGAGACTATTCGGATGGAATAAGAGGTTCTTCTAAACTCCAGAGAGTGCAGGCTCAGAACCATCAAACATTCTTCAAGCTCAGCCTTACACACAATCTCCACCAGATAGTCAGGGTAGTCTGATTTATCACCGCCTCTGTGGCTGTCACCTGGAGCTGCACTGCAATTTATTCACAGACTGCAGCACCAGAAACCAAAGCTCAACAGTCAGGGGTTAGTGTCCATGTCCCACTGTCTCTGAGAGCTGCGTTCGATCCTGGCCTCGGCTGGTGTGTGTGTGTGTGTGTGTGTGTGTGTGTGTGTGTGTGTGTGTGTGTGTGTGTGTGTGTGTGTGTGTGTGTGTGTGTGTGTGTGTGTGTGTGTGTGTGTGTGTGTCTGACTGTATATGTGTATCTGTGTGTCTGTCTGTATGTGTATGACTGTCAGTGTGTGTGTATTTGCGTGTGTGTGTGTTTGCGTGTCAGTGTGAGTGTGTGTGTGTGTGAGTGGAGTTTGCACACCCTCTCTTTACTGTGTAGGTTTCCCTAGTTTCCCACATCTCAAATTTAAGAGGATGGTTTATCGACCACACGTGGCCGCTAGTGTGGGTGTGTGTTAGCAGAAACACAGGGATTGGTGGCACACCGAGAGTATAATCTCCAGCAGGCCAAGGAAATAAGGCATACTGATGAGACTAGGAGCTGATACCAATTCGATGGGCTGAATAGCCTGTGTCATGGTACATACTGTAAGTGAGTCTGTGTAACGCTTTACAGTAGCAGTGATGCAGGTTTCCTGCTGCCGCTGTCTGTAATTGAACACTCTCCTCGTGACTGTGTGGGTTTCCTCCGGGTGCTCCGGTTTCCTCCCACATTCCAGTGATGAGTGGCTTATGGTTAGTGACGTGTGGAATGCTCTGTAGGTGTCAGAATTGTGGTGGCACTTGTGGGCTGTCCCAGCACATCCTCGGACAGCGATGGTCGTGGCCGTAAATGACACATTTCACTGTGTCTTTCGACTTTTTGATGCTCATGTAACAGAGAAAGTGAATCTTTAAATGTCTTCAGGTATGATTGCCAAGTTATCCATTTCACTAGAGCAGGAGACAGAAGAGCTGCCAAAGGCTGTAATATTGACGTTATCTTCAAACCCCGAAAGTTATTCATTCAAGTGAACAACGATGAATCACTAGATGACTCAGCCAGAGGTTCAGCACAGACTAAACCTTATTGCTTTATAAAGGAGGAACGTTTTAGTCTGTCTTTTCATGATGCAATGGAACATGGAGACAGGATGCTGAGCAAGACAACAGGTTGACAGGTTTCTCAGTATTCTTAAACACAAGAGGTTCTGCAGATGCTGGAAATCCAGAGCAACACACACAAAATGCTGGAGGATCTCAGCAGGTCAGGCGGTATCTGTGGAAATGAATAAACAGTCGATGTTTCAGGCCGAGACTCTTCACCAGAGCTGGAAACAAAGCGGGAAGAAGCCAGAATAGCAAGGTGGGGGGTAGGGGAACGAGCTAGAAGGTGAGAGGTGAAGCCAGGTGGGTGGGAAAGGTAAAGGCCTGGAGAAGAAGGAATCTGATAGGAGAGGAGAGAGGACCATTGCAGAAAGGGAAAGCTGGGGCACCAAGTGGAGGTGGTAGGCAGGTGGGAGAGGTAAGAGGTCAGAGTGTGGAATAGAAGAAGAGGGGAGGAGGGAAATTTTTTACTGGAAGGAGAAATTGATGCTAATGCCATCAGGTTGGAGGTTACCCAGATGGAAGATTCTATTGATGCTGGAAATCCAGAGCAGCACACACACAAACTGGAGGAAATCAGCAGGCCAGGCAACCTCTATGGAATGAGCAAACAGTTGACATTTCAGGCTGAGACCCTCCATCAGGACGGGAAAGGAAGGGGGAAGAGGGCAGAATAAGGAGGTCGGGGAAGGCGAGGAGGACAAGCTAGAAGATGACAAAAGGATGGGAGGAGGGGGGATAAAGGAAGAAGCTGGGAGGTGAATTGACGGAAAAGGTAAAGGGGGGAGAAGAAGGAATCTCCCAGGAGAGGAGAGCAGAATATGAGGTGTTGCTCCTTAAATGTGACGGCGGCCTCTTCATGGCACAAGAAGAAGCCATTGGAGTGGGAGTGGGGATCGGAACTAGAATGGTTGGCCACCGGGAAATCCTGCTTTTGATTGTATTCCTCAGTCAGATTTTGTTAGTGTTTAGTAGCTTTTTGCAGCATTTACTCAGTATTCTTACCCTATTTGAAAGGATCAGGGGGTATGTAGGTGTTTGAGCTTTCTAGCAAGCCAAAGGTTGATGGACCCTATTATTTGTGTCTCAGTGGGTGATAAACACACCTCCAGACAAAGGCTATATAAGATGGTCCATCACTGGAGGGTGGAGGACGTGGCCCAGTATAACATTCTCGAGGCAGTGCTACACATGATATTGGGAAAGACTACACATACTGATCACTTTATGAGGTACAGAGGCCTGTTAAAGCAATCATCTAATCGGGCAACCATGTGGCAGAAACTCCATGCATAAAAGCAAGCCAACCTGGTCAAGAGGTTCAGTTAGGCTTGTGTCTACATTTCCTGTGGGTCGCTGCCCAGGTTGGGGTTGAAGGAACTGAGGTGGCAGACTTTGTTGCCAAGCAATGACTTAAAATTAAGGATATAAATGTTGTGGTACCTTTGCGTAAAGGGGGAAATAAAAGACATAATTAAAAAGTCAATTCAATCTCCGTGGCAACAACGTTCGGATAAGGAAAAGAAAGTTTAGCATTTGTATAAAATTCGGAGGATGATGGGAACTCAACTGAGATGGGTAGAAAAGGAGGGAAGACGTTATAATTTTACATATTGGACATACTACGGAATAATTCCTTGTTCAAAATTAATATGCATGATATGGCAGTTTGTCAGGAGAGCACTTGTCAAAACCAACGCAGTATACTGTACGTTGTTTGAACAACAAATTTCACGACATATGTTAAACTTTATTCTGATTCTGATGTAAATCCTATGAGGTGTAAAGGAAGTATCTAATTTTAAATTGAGATGTTTGTGACAGACAGAGTTTAGGAAATCACTGCCTTTGTAATGCATATAAATACATATTTAACTTCTAGCAGATATACTTCCTGTCTCTTTGCTCCACACTTTAGCTCAGTAGATGCACCTTATGTTGGTATGCCATCTGCAATTAAACCTTACGGGAAGAACAAGAGGTTCAGTTGTTGTTCAGACCAAACATCAGATTGGGGAGGAAACGTGACTTTGACCACGGAATGATTGTTGCTGCCAGACAGGGTGGTTTGAGTACCTCAGCAACCACTGATCTTCATGCACAGCAGTCTCTGGAGTTTACAAAGAATGGTGCGAGAAGCAAAAAACGTTAGTGAGCTGCAGTTCTGGGGGTGGAGATGCCTTGTTAATGAGAGAGGTCAGAGGAGAATATCGCGACTGGTTTCAGTCACTCAGAGAGCCACGTGTTACAGCAGACACGTACAGAAGGGCACCTCTGAACACACAATACGTTGGACCTTGAAGAGGATGGGCCGCAGCAGCAGAAGATCACGAACGTACACTCAGAAGCCACTCAATTAGACACAGGAGTGCTGCTCCGTCAAACGTATTTCACAGCTGCATGCACCGACCATTTCTCTGAGCAGGAAATTTTTACACGGCCTGCAATCTGCTTGGCACTTTACATGTTTTTTTTGTAGTATACCTGCTACCAATATTCAAAATGAAAATTGAAAAATCACATACATTTGATTTTATTTATTAATTGAAGGGTATAATGAAATACAGTCCAACAAGGAAAATCTTTCACGTTTTGTAAACTTTTTCCCATTTGATAGCATTGGTGTTCATTGAGCCAGTGGTTCATTAACAAAGAGCAATGACTTCCACTCTGTGTTCATTGTTACAATTTTTAACCATGTCGTAATTTGAAACTTTGACAATGTAAATATGAAGCCCTAAAATGTTGCCAATTAAAAGTTACTATATGTTTATTATTCATTTAGGGATTATATTCATCAACACATAATTAATTACAGGGTATTTCACAATTATATTAACATAGATTACAAATTTATAGTAGCATAACTTGATAATTATATCAATGAGGTATGAAATAAAATTCCAGCTGCACAACAATAAAGGCTACGTATGCGGGAGCATTCAGTTACTGCATGGCGGCACACCCGTGAAGCTGAAAGGAACTGAATACAACAGGTAGTGAGTTGTGGGCTCCGGAAGGGTGAGGTGTACGTACGGTCAGGATTAGTGAGTTGTGGGCTCCAGAGGGGTGAGGTGTACGTATGGTCAGGGTTAGTGAGTTGTGGGCTCCGGAAGGGTGAGGTGTACGTACGGTCAGGATTAGTGAGTTGTGGGCTCCGGAAGGGTGAGGTGTACGTACGGTCAGGGTTAGTGAGTTGTGGGCTCCGGAAGGGTGAGGTGTACGTATGGTCAGGATTAGTGAGTTGTGGGCTCCGGAGGGGTGAGGTGTACGTACGGTCAGTGTTAGTGAGTTGTGGGCTCCGGAAGGGTGAGGTGTACGTACGGTCAGGATTAGTGAGTTGTGGGCTCCGGAAGGGTGAGGTGTACGTACGGTCAGGATTAGTGAGTTGTGGACTCCGGAGGGGTGAGGTGTACGTACGGTCAGTGTTAGTGAGTTGTGGGCTCCGGAAGGGTGAGGTGTACGTACGGTCAGGATTAGTGAGTTGTGGGCTCCGGAGGGGTGAGGTGTACGTATGGTCAGGGTTAGTGAGTTGTGGGCTCCGGAAGGGTGAGGTGTACGTATGGTCAGGGTTAGTGAGTTGTGGGCTCCGGAAGGGTAAGGGGTACGGTCAGTGTTAGTGAGTTGTGGGCTCCGGAAGGGTGAGGTGTACGTACGGTCAGGATTAGTGAGTTGTGGGCTCCGGAGGGGTGAGGTGTACGTATGGTCAGGGTTAGTGAGTTGTGGGCTCCGGAAGGGTGAGGTGTACGTATGGTCAGGGTTAGTGAGTTGTGGGCTCCGGAAGGGTGAGGTGTACGTACGGTCAGGGTTAGTGAGTTGTGGGCTCCGGAAGGGTAAGGGGTACGGTCAGGGTTAGTGAGTTGTGGGCTCCGGAAGGGTGAGGGGTACGGTCAGGGTTAGTGAGTTGTGGGCTCCGGAGGGGTGAGGTGTACGTACGGTCAGGGTTAGTGAGTTGTGGGCTCCGGAAGGGTGAGGTGTACGTACGGTCAGGGTTAGTGTGTTGTGGGCTCCGGAGGGGTGAGGAGTACGTACGGTCAGGGTTAGTGAGTTGTGCGCTCCGGAGGGGTGAGGTGTACTGTCAGGGTTAGTGAGTTGTGGGCTCCGGAAGGGTGAGGTGTACGGTCAGGGTTAGTGAGTTGTGGGTTCCGGAAGGGTGAGGTGTACGGTTAGGGTTAGTGAGTTGTGGGTTCCAGAAGGGTGAGGTGTATGTTCGGTCAGGGTCAGTGAGTTGTGGGTTCCGGAAGGGTGAGGTGTACGTATGGTCCGGGTTAGTGAGTTGTGGGCTCCGGAAGGTTGAGGTGTACGTACGGTCAGGGTTAGTGAGTTGTGGGGTCCTGAGGGGTGAGGTGTACGTACGGTCAGGGTTAGTTAGTTGTGGGCTCCGGATGGGTGAGGTGTACGTACGGTCAGTGTTAGTGAGTTGTGGGCTCTGGTGGGGTGAGGGGTACGGTCAGGGTTAGTGAGTTGTGGACTCCGGAAGGGTGAGGTGTAAGTACAGTCAGTGTTAGTGAGTTGTGGACTCCGGAAGGGTGAGGTGTACGTACGGTCAGGGTTAGTGAGTTGTGGGCTCCGGAAGGGTGAGGTGTACGTTCGGTCAGGGTCAGTGAGTTGTGGGTTCCGGAAGGGTGAGGTGTACGTATGGTCCGGGTTAGTGAGTTGTGGGCTCCGGAAGGTTGAGGTGTACGTACGGTCAGGGTTAGTGAGTTGTGGGGTCCTGAGGGGTGAGGTGTACGTACGGTCAGGGTTAGTTAATTGTGGGCTCCGGATGGGTGAGGTGTACGTACGGTCAGTGTTAGTGAGTTGTGGGCTCTGGTGGGGTGAGGGGTACGGTCAGTGTTAGTGAGTTGTGGACTCCGGAAGGGTGAGGTGTACGTACGGTCAGGGTTAGTGAGTTGTGGGCTCCGGAAGGTTGAGGTGTACGTACGGTCAGGGTTAGTGAGTTGTGGGGTCCTGAGGGGTGAGGTGTACGTACGGTCAGGGTTAGTTAATTGTGGGCTCCGGATGGGTGAGGTGTACGTACGGTCAGTGTTAGTGAGTTGTGGGCTCTGGTGGGGTGAGGGGTACGGTCAGTGTTAGTGAGTTGTGGACTCCGGAAGGGTGAGGTGTACGTACGGTCAGGGTTAGTGAGTTGTGGGCTCCGGAAGGGTGAGGTGTACGTATGGTCAGGGTCAGTGAGTTGTGGGCTCCGGAAGGGTGAGGTGTACGTTCGGTCAGGGTTAGTGTGTTGTGGGCTCCGGAAGGTTGAGGTGTACGTACGGTCAGGGTTAGTGAGTTGTGGGGTCCTGAGGGGTGAGGTGTACGTACGGTCAGGGTTAGTGAGTTGTGGACTCCGGAAGGGTGAGGTGTAAGTACAGTCAGTGTTAGTGAGTTGTGGACTCCGGAAGGGTGAGGTGTACGTATGGTCAGGGTTAGTGAGTTGTGGGCTCCGGAAGGGTGAGGGGTACGTACGGTCAGGGTTAGTGTGTTGTGGGCTCCGGAAGGGTGAGGGGTACGTACGGTCAGGGTTAGTGAGTTGTGGGCTCCGGAAGGGTGAGGCAGAAATGTTTCACTGTATGTCACCACTAATAAACTGATTCCAGTTCCACAAGTAGTTTTGTCAGTAGGTTCAGTAGGTCCCAGTGATGGGGTGGTGAGTCTGTGTCTGCTGGGGTGGCTGGGTTTCTGCATCCTCTCCACTTCCACTCTGTCCTGACGTTTCAGTATCCCAAAGGTTTCAATGAGACCCTCGCTCTTTCTTCTAAACTCCAGCGAGTACAGGCCCAGAGCCATCAGACGCTTCTCATATATTAACACTTCCATTCCCGGAATATTTCTCGTGAACCTCCTTTGGACCCTCTCCAATGTCAGCACATCTTTTCTTGGACTGCTCACAGTACTCCAAGTGTGGTTTGTCTATTGCCTTATTAAGCCTGAGCATTTCATCCTTGCTTTCTGTTCTAGTCCTCTCAAAGTGAATACTAATATTGCATTTACCTTCCTTACTGCTGACTCAAACTACAAGTTCAGCTACGTCCATCTTCCCCCTGGGATGTAGTCTATCTGGTCCACGTGACTCCCAGGACCCTCTACACCTCTGATGATTCCGTTTTCTCCCCATTTAGAAATTAATCCACTCCTTTATTCCTTGAGCCAAAGTGCGTGACTGTATTATATTCCATCTGCCACTTCATTGCCCATTCCCCTAATCTGCCCAAGTACTTCTGCAGACAACCTGCTTCATCAACACTACGTGCTCTCCACCTATCTTTGTATTGTCCACATATTTGGGCACAAACCAATGAATTCCTTCATCCATATCATTGACATACAATATGAAGAGAAGTTGTCCCAACACTGACCCATGTGGCACACCTCTAGTCACCAGCAGCCAATCAGAAAACACCCCCTTTATTCTTATTTTTCCCTCTTGCCAGTCAGCTAATCTTCTGTCCATGTTGGTAACTTTTCTGTATTACAGGTCTCATATTTTGCTAAGCAGCCTCATATACGGCACCTTGTCAAAGGCCATCTGAAAATCCAAATAAACAACATTCTCTGGCTCTTCTTTGTCTATCCTGCTTGTTATTCCCTCAAAGAATTGCAACAGATTTGTCAGGCAAGATTTCCCCTTTAGAAAACCATGCCAACTTTGTCCTTTGTGCCTCCAAGTACCCTGACATCTCATCCTTAATAATTGAATCCAACAGTCTTCCAACCATTGAAGTCAACTAACTTGCCTATAATTTCCCTTCTTCTGCCTCCCTCCCTTCCTAAAGGGTGGAGTGGGTGGTGGGGTGGCAATGTGGAGATACTTCTTTACTAAAGGAGGTGTAACGTGCCCCTTCCCTCCGCTAGCCTGAGGTCACCCTTGGGCAAAGGGTAGCACCTGCTTGGTCCCCTGATCAGGGTCAGGTGAAGCCATGGGATCAGGTGGTGGATGGTCGTAGGAGCAGCAGTGCCTATCACAGGTCCTGGTTATGCGACCACTGACACCAGGCAGACAATCTCTGAAGAGTATTGATAATGGCTGGGGTCATCCATCTTGTAAAGACACTGCCCAGGAAAAAGCAATGGAAAACAGCTTCCAAAGAAAATTTGCCAAGAACAGTCGTGGCCATGAGACCATGATCGTATATGTCGTTTAACATGGCACATGATGATAGTTGCAATCTTTCAGCCCTCAGGAACCATCCATTATCTGGTGATCCTTGAAAGATCATTTCTAATGCATCCGCATCAGCTCCCTCTTTCTGAACCCTGAGGTGTAGTCCATCCGGTACAGGTGACTTACAGTATCTACCTTCTGGCTTTTCTGATTCCCAAGCACCTTCTCCTTGGTAATAGCAATGACACTTTTCTGTACCCCTGACACTTGCATTTCTGGCATTCTGTTAGTGTCTTCCACAGTGAAGGCTGATGCAAAATACTTGTTAGGTTCATTTGCCAGTTCTTTGTCCTCCATTACAACCTCTCCAGTGTTATTTTCCAGTGGTCCGATATGCACTCTCTTCTCTCTTTCCCTCTTTATACATCTGAAAAGAACTTTTTGTATTCTATTTTATATTATTGGCTACCTTCCTTTCATAATTTATCTTTGTTGCTTTATGGCTGTTTAGTTGCCCTTGTTGGTTTTTAGAAGCTTCCCAATCCTCTAACTTCCCACTAATTTTTGCTCTATTGTATGCCCTCCTTTTTATTTTGATTTCTCGGATCATCCACAGTTACCCCATGCTGCCTTTGGCATACTTCCTCATTCATGGAATGTATCTTTTCTGTGCCTTCTGAATTTCCCGCAGAAACTCCAGCCATAGCTGTTCTGTTATCATCCCTGCTAGTGTCCCTTCCAATCAACATCAGCCAACTCCTCTCTCATGCCTATGTAATTCCTTTACTCCACTGTAATACTGAAACATCCTCAATTAACTTCTCCATCATATATCCTTGAAGGTGGGCAGGCTGCTGGTGGTGATGCATTGGGAAGTTTTGACTACCCTTCCTGTCCGCTGCAGTGTAGTTTCACCACCTCTCTGGCCTTGAATGTAACAGGTTATTACCATGGGAACACACCATGAGAATGCAACACTCCAGGGAGAACCTTGGGCAACACAGCGATGGGATTCGTGTCTAGTGGGGACAAGGTGATGCTTGGTTCTGATTTGAAGTTTTGAGGTGGTGATATGCATTGATCCAATTACTGCAATGTTCCATATCAGTGGAGAGGGTATAAAAGTAGAGTTGTTGAGGGGCTTGGAGAGGCTTTTCAGGCTGGTCATGATCACCAGAACAGGAGGTGAGAGGGGCCCATGCACACCAAGTTAAGTATTTTGCTCTGTTCTGTCTTATTAAACGAAGTTTATGGAAAACCCATATTGATGTAATTTATGGAAATGTAGTGTGGAATCACCAATGTCCCTGAATGGAGAAGTCTACAAAGAGTGGTGAATACAGCCCAGTCCGTCAATGGTGAAGCCCTCCCCACCCTTGAGCACATCTACATGGAGCACTGTTGCAGGAAAGCAGCGTCCATCATCAGGGACCCTCACCACCCAGGACATGCTCTCTACTCGATGCTGCCATCAGGAAGGAGGTACAGGAGCCTCAGGACCCACACCACCAGGTTCAGGAACAATTATTACCCCTCAATTACCAGCCTCTTCAATCAGTGGGGATAACTTCACTCAGCTTCACCCTCATATGTTCCCACAACATATGGACTTGCTTTCAAGGACTCTTCAGCTCATGTGCTGAATATTATTGCTTGCTGGCTTGCTTATTTATTTGTTTGTTTGTTTGTTTGTTTGTTTATTTATTTATTTATTCTTTATTTTTGCATTTGCACACTGGTTGAATGCCCAGTTGGTACAGTCTTTCATTGATTCTGTTATGGTTATTATTCTGTTAAGGATTTATTGAGTATGGCCACAAAAAATAAATCTCAGGGTTGTTTATTGTAACATATATGTACTTCTACAGTAAATTCACTTAAACTTTGAACTTCACTCAACTTCACTTGCCCCATCATTGAAATGTTCCCACAACCTATGGACTCACTTTCAAGGACTCTTCATCTAATCTTCTCAATATTTATTGCTTACTTAGTTAATATTATTATTATGATTTCTTTTTTTACTTTTTTTGTATTTGCAGTTTGTTGCTTTTTGCGTGAGATATTTCATTGAATCGATTATGTTTCCTATCTTTACTGTGAAAGCGCAGAAGAAAATGAAACTCAGGGTTCTATACCATGATATTTTGATCATAAATTTTCTTTGAAATTTAAATAGATAATTAAAATTTGTTTCTTTCTGCCTATCTTGAGCTGGATCCAAGAACCTTTTTTTATTAACAAATCAAGGGTTAGGATAGTTATGGAGGAAAATGAGAGGGAGCTGGTGCAGTTTAGTGTTCCAAAGGGCATCTCTACCCCAGTCCAGTGAGCTGGGCCTCAGATCTGAGGTTTTCACTGTGACAGCAATTAACAAATACCAAATTCAATGATCACCCAAAGAAGTGCGATGCAGCAAGGCAGCGTAATACACGATGTACGTTGCATTGACATATCCAATTCATACCATCAAGTAAGAAAGGATGTGATGTTACCTTTCACTTTTAACCTCTGACCTCTAGTTCTAGTCTGGTGCAACCTCAGGGGAATAAAAAAACTTGCTTGCATTTACCCTATCTAAAACCCTCATAATTTCATACACCTCTATCAATCTCTCTGCATTCTCTTACACACTAGGGAATAAAGTCCTAACCTAGTCAATCTTTCCCTATAGCTCAGGTGCTCAGTCTCGGCAACGTCCTCGTAAATTTCCTCTGTACTCTATCAATCTTATTGATATTGAAAGATATTAATAAGACTGAAAGAGTACAGGGTGGTCAGGGCAGGCATTTAAGCCGAGATGGGTTAAGTTCGAAGGAGTTGTCAGGGGCAAGTTTTTTACACAGAGAGGTGGCCCTTGGAATGCACTCCCGGGGTTGTGTTCGAGGCAGAAACATTACAGACTTCTAAGGGACATTTAGATAGGCTCAAGAATGTGAGGCAAATGGAAGGACACGAACATTGTGTAGGAAAAAGAGGTTAGTTTACTTGGCCGTCTGATTACTAATTTAATTGATTTGGCAGAACATTGTGGACGGAAGGGCCTGTTCCTGGGCTGTACTGGTCGATGTTTCTGATATCTTTCCTGTGGAGTCAGTGAGGTGAGGGAATTCAGTGACGGGGTAATCTCAGCAACCTTTGTGGAAGAAGCCTGCTTTCATTTACCCTTCATAATTTTGCATTCATCTATCAAATCTCCCCTCATTCTTCTACACTCCAGGGAATAGAGTCTTAACCTGTCAACCTTCCCCTATGACTCAGATCCTCAAGTGCTGGCAACACCATTGTTAGGCTTGTCGGCACTCTTTCAATCTTATTGATAACTTTCCTGTGACTAAAACTGCACACAATACTCCAAAGTAGGCCTCTCGGTCTTATACGTTCAATTTAATATCGCAGCTCCAGTGTTCAGTACTCTGATTTATGAAGGGCAGTGTGCCAAAAGCTCTCTTTATGGCCCTGCCTACCTGTGGGGGAGGGGGGGGGGCTTGATACAGGAGAGCTGCAGCGATGTGGTGCAGGAGCAGGTTGCCAAGAGGAGAGCAGACTGGGGGTGGAAATGGTAGGAGGGCTGTTGGTCTGGGGTGATTGAGAAGTTGTGCAATGGGGAGTGGGGGGGAGGTCACTGGTGGAGCAAGGTGATCTTCTACAGCAGGTGGTCCAGCTGAAGAAAAAACAATTGGTTTTCTTACCACAAAGAGCTCAGCAAAGTGATTCTGCTGGGCTCAGGAAAGTGGCCACTGTCCATAACTAATACATTAATAAATAGCCAAGTAATAAAAAATTAAGTAATCAATAATGAATAAATAATAGAGGTACATATCTAGTTGCATCTCTGAAGCACTCTGAGGGAGGAACTGTTTCTACAGAGAAGAGGACAGTGAACATATGACAGTAGTGCATGTAAAACCAAAAAAAATCAGACATAGGAACAGAAACGGGCCATTCAGCCCATCAAATCTGTACCTCCATTCTATCATGGCTGATTTATTCTCCCTTTCAACCCCATTCTCCTGCCTTCTCCCCATAACCTTTGACACCCTGACTAATCACAAACCTATCAAACTCCGCTTTAAATATACCCAATGACTTGGCATCCACTGCCATCTGCGGCAATGAATTCCACAAATTCACCACCCTCTATCTAAAGAAATTACATGGTCAAGAGTTGTTCAGACCAAACATCAGAATGGGGAAGAAACATGATCTAAGCAACTTTGAACATGGAATGATTGTTGGTGCCAGACAGGGCGGTTTGAGTATCTCAGAAACTGCTGATCTCCTGGGACTTTCACGCACAAAAGTCTCTTGAGTTTTCAGAGAATGGTGTGAAAAATAAAAAAAAATCCAGTGGGCAGCAGTTCTGTGGGTCAAAATGCCTTGTTCATGAGAGAGGTCAGAGGAGAATGGCCAGACTGGTTCAGACTGACAGGAAGGTGACAGTAACTCAAGTAGCCACACGTTACAACAGTGTGTGCAGAAGAGCATCTCTGAATGCACAACGTGTCGATCCTTGAAGTGGCTGGGTTACCGCAGCAGAAGAGCGCTTTATTAGGTACAGAGTTTCCCAATACAGCGGCCACAGAGTCATAATAAATCTGATTTTATTCCCAAGTCTGATCCTGATTCTGGTGGCCGTGGAGTCTTACTCCCAGAAAGCAATATGTGACTGCTCTCTCTCCATCCATCGGGCGCTTTCCTGAAGCTGATGCGACTATAAGACCATAGGAGCAGTATTAGGCCATTTGGTCCATCGAGTCTGCTCTACCATTCCACCATGGTTAATTTATTACCCCTCTCAGTCCCATTCTCCTGTTTTCTACCTGTAAGATTTGACACTCTGACTAATCAAGAACCTAGCAACTTACACTTTAAATATACCAATTGGTTTGACCTCTAGAGTGAATTCCACAGATTCACTATGCCTTGACTTTAGAAATTACTCCTCAGCTCTTTTAAAGGGATACCCCTCTATTTTGAGGCTGTGCCCTCTGGACCTAGACTCCCTCACTATAGGAAACATCTTCTCCACATCCACTCTATCTCAGCCTTTCAATATGCAATAGGTTTCAATGAGATTCCCCCCTCATTCTTAACTCCAGCGAGTACAGGCCCAGAGCCATTAACCACTCCTTGTATGTTAATCCTTTCATTCCCCGAATAATTCTCTTAAACTTCCCCGGGACACTCTCCAATGTCAGTACGTCATTTCCTAGATAAGGGGCACAAAACTGCTCACATGGTCCAAGTGTAGTCTGATCAGTGCCTTATAAAGCCTCAGCCTTTGTGTTTTCCGGAGGCAGATGTGATTATGTGCAATTTTCAGCCTGCATTGACTTCCTGTGTTTGTTTTTTTAGCTTGGATGCAAGCAATCCATCCAGGAGCTGGCTGGCTGATCTGATTACAGACCAGGTGTGTTTCTGCTCTGCCGCCCCTGACGTCTGGAGGAACTCGCTATTTCCATTCCAAATAATTTGTGTTCACTTGAATTTTCCTGAACATTCTCTCCAATATTTATGGCTTAACAAGAATTAAAAATCTGCTGATTTTATGATTGAGGTTTCTGCTGAAATTTGTCCTGCTTCCTATGGGACCATAACAGTTAGTGTGACACTATTGCCACTTGGGGTGTCCCGGAGTTCAGAGTTCAATCCTAGCACCCTCTGCAAGGAGTCTGTATGATCTCCCCATGAACTGTGTGGGTTTCCTCTGGGTGCTCCGGTTTCCTCCCACTGTCCAAAGATGCACCTGTTAGTAGGTCATTGTAAATTGTCCTGTGATAAGGCTGGGGTTATGGCCATAAGATGTAATAGCAGAATTAGACCATTTGGCCCATCGAGTCTGCTCCACGATTTTATCATTTCAGCCCCAATCTCTTGTCTTCTCCCATATCCATTCATGCCCTGACCTATCAACCTCTGCCTTAAATATATTCAATAGTTTGGCCTCCACACTGGCCTGTGCCAACGAATTCCACAGATTCACCACTTCCTGGCTAAAGAAATTCCTCCTCATCTCCATTCTAAAAGAATGCCCCTCTATTCTGAAGCTGTGTCCTCTGGTCCTTGACTCTCCCACCATTGGAAACATCCTCTCTACATCAACTCTATGGGGAGGGCCTTTTAACATTTGTTAGGTTTCAATTATGTCACCCCTCATTCTTCTGAATTGCAGTGAGTACAGGTTAAGAGCCATCGACCGCTTTTGTATGACAAGCTGTTAAATCGGTGGGTTGCTGGGCAGTGCCGCTCGTTGGACTGGAAGGGCCTGTTCCACATTGTATCCCTAAATAAACAAATGCTGGGACAGGGGCAGTACTGAATCTGGGAGCGTGGAAGTGGGGGAAGCAGTAACATGCTGCCAGGGTTGGTTGTAGACACAAAAACATTATGGACTATTTTCCCCTGGGTCCCCTCTTCCTTCCCCTTCTCCAAAAGTCCACTCTCCTCTCCTATCAGATTCCTTCTTCTCCTGCCCTTTACCTGTCCCATACAGCTAGCTTCACCTACCTTCCCCACCCCCACCTTTTAATTCTGGCGTCTTCCACCTTCCTTGTCAGTCCTGAAGAAGGGTCTCGGCCTGAAACGTCGACTGTTTATTCATTTCCACAGATGCTGCCTGGCCTGCTGAGTTCCTCCGGCACATAGTGTGATGCTGTTACACCTGGGGCTTTGGAGTTCAGAGTTTAATTCTGACACCGCCTGTAAGGAGCTTATATGTTCTCCCCGTGGTAGAACACGTAGGTTTCTGTGGGTGCTCATCTTCCCACCCACGA